>NW_022326864.1:19294-26793 GCF_002776525.5 Piliocolobus tephrosceles | reverse complement strand
ATGGTGGCGCACACCTGTGGTCCCAGCTACTCGGGAGGCTGAGGCAGCAGAATCACTTGATCTCAGGAGGCAGAGGTTGCAGTGAACCAAGACAGCACCATTGCATTCAGGCTGGGTGACAGAGCAAGACTCTGTCTCAAAAAAAAAGAAAGAAAGAAAGAAAGAGAAAAAGAAAGGAAAAAGAAAAAGATGGACAATGCCAAGTGTTGGCAAGAAGGTGGAGCAACCAGAATTCTCAGATGCTATTCTTGGTATAATCACTTTAGAAAACTGGTATCATCTACTAAAATTAAACATATATACCACATGACCAAGCAATTCCTCTCCTATTGAAGATAAGAAACCCACCAACAATGCGTTATGTGTAATTAAAATCCTGAAACCTTTTTTTAATCATATAGATATAACTTTTTTAACTACAAAAAATAAACAGGCCAGGTGCAGTGGCTCACGCCTGTAATTCCAGCATTTGGGGAGGCCAAGGCAGGCAGATCACCTGAGGTCAGGAGTTCGAAACCAGTCTGGCCAACATGGCAAAATCCCATCTCTACTAAAACTACAAAAATTAACCAGGCATGGTGGTGCATGCCTGTAGTCCCAGCTACTTGGGAGGCTGAGACAGCAGAATCACTTGAACCCAGGAGATGGAGGTGCAGTGAGCCAAGATCGAGCTACTGCATTCCAACCTGGGCAACAGAGTAAGATTCCGTCTCAAAAAAAAAAATTGACTTTGAAATGCAATGTGCAAGAATTCCAAATATAGGATCACAGAGCCTTTTTTTGGCTATTTTTAATGCCATAATAGGTAGTTAAATTTCATTCTACATTTCAATATACCCTGGGTCCCCAAATTAACAAGCATGATATGGTATAATGTCACTTTGAAATCTGCTGTTGTCGACCAGACAAGACGGCTCACGCCTGTAATCCCAGCACTTTGGGAGGCTGAGGTGGGCGGATCACGAGGTCAGGAAATCGAGACCATCCCGGTGAACACAGTGAAACTCCGTCTCCACTAAAAATACAAAAAAATTAGCCGGGCGTGGTGGCGGGCGCCTGTAGTCCCAGCTACTCGGGAGACTGAGGCCGGAGAATGGCGTGAACCCGGGAGGCGACGGAGCTTGCAGTGAGCCGGGATCACGCCACTGCACTCCGGCCTGAGAGACAGAGCGAGACTCCCTCTCAAACGAACAACACCAAAAAAAAATACAAAAGTTAGCCGGGGGCGGGGGGGCGCACACCTGTAATCCCAGCTACTTAGTAGGCTGAGCCAGGAGAATCGCTTGAATCTGGGAAGCAGAGGCTGCAGTGAACCAGGATTGCACCACCTTACTCCAGCCTGGGTGACAGAGCAAGACTCTGTCTCAGAAAAAAAAAAAAAAAAAAATTGTTGCCAACAACATGAATCTCAAACACATTATGCTTAGCAAAAGAAGTCAGATACACAAGAATATATACTGTATGATTCTATTTTTTGCAAGGTTCAAGAATAGGCAAAACTATTCCATGACAATAGAAATCAGAATAGAGGTTGTGTCTGAGCAGAGAGGAGGGCAGAGAATAGAAACTAACATGAGGGAACTATTCAGGGTTTATGGCTATGCCTTATCTTTATTAGGGCGTTAGTTACATAGGTATATAAATTTGCCAAACTCATCACCCTATACACTTGATATCTGTGCATTTTATGGTATTCAATTGTACCTTCATAAAAATGTATTTGCTAACAAAAAAGCTCTTTATTACATAAATATGTAGTAAGAAATTGTATTGGTTGTTTTATGAAGCAGAGTGACTTCCTGAGTAATTTACACTGTATTTTTTTTGCTGCGTCTTTCTGAGAAAGGAAGTAGATTCATGTTTTCCCATACCAAAGAAGGTAGCCAGGCCTTTGTTCATAGGGTCTTAGAACTCCTAATGCACAGCAGGGACTTCGTTTTTCAGGACTTAAAAAATTGTCAGGAACCTAAAACACAACCGTCAAATAAGTCTAGATCGGTGAAAATTTTAAACTGAAATGTGCCAGAGGGTTGAGACGGAGGAAAGCTGGCTCCTTGAAATGGAAACAATGCTGAAGCTGCAGGTGCAGTGGATAGGAGAACCCTCAGTAGGGGGTCCCGGAGCCCTTCTGGTGTTAAAAGCCCAGGTGCAGCAGTTTAGGGACCTTAACAAAGACCCCTGAGACTGGCAGAGAGGGGTTGAGACACAGCTTTTTGCCTTCAGATGGCTAAGAAGAAAAGCAAGAGCTATCCCTGTGGCTGAAGGGCCTGACTCACTTCTACTCTGAATAAACTGCAGAAACTCTGGAGTTCTTATACAACACAAAGGTTGGGGAGGAAAAATGATACTGGGACTTTTTTTTTTTTTTTTTTTTTTTTTTCCTAGTCTAAGGGAGGCTTAAGCCAGATTATATTTGATATAGAAAAAAAAAAAGAAAAGTAAAAAGCCCTTGCCATTTCTCATACCCAATTGTTGTGAAAATTCTCATACCTAATATAATATCAATTAAATGTCATGCATCACTTGTTACAGAAGAAAAAGCAGACATATATCTTTTACTCTTAAAGATGATGTTAAAATAACTTTGCAATTATAAAAAGATATTGTTTTAAAATAAAATGTATTTAAATAACTCATGAAAAACGGACAAAATGCTTTTTAAGTTCCTAAGGAGGTTGACAAAATTATGAGAATGAAAGAAGTTTGAGAGTTGAAAAAGTTTCGGAAATGCTGCTGCAGGCAATAGAGTACACAGAAATTTTGTGTGCTTAGTTACCTTTAGCAGAGTGACACAATTAGCTTTGGGGGTTTTGTGTGTGTTGTTTGTTTGTTTGTTTGTTTGTTTGTTTGTTTTGAGACAGTGTCTTGCTCTGTCATCCAGGCTGGAGTGCAGTGCAGTGGGACGATCTTGGCTCACTGCAATCTCTGCCTCCCAGGTTCAAGCCATTGAACCTGGGAGCCTCTGGAGTAGCTGGGACTCCCTAGTAGCTGGGACTACAGGTGCACACCATCATACCCAGCTGTATTTTCAGTAGAGACAGGGTGGTCTCGAACTCCTGACCTCAGGTGATCCGCCTGCCTCAGCCTCCCAAAGTGCTGGGATTACAGGCACGAGCCACCATGCCCAACCTGTGTGTTGTCTTTTTGTTTTGTAGAGGCAAGGTCTGTGCTCCAGGCTGGAAAAGTGGGAGACCAGTTATAAGACTGTAAATAGTTCAAGAGATGAAGTTTCAGTTAAGACGATCTAGATCTAGATTGCTGAATTTGAGAGATGTTTCTGATAAAATAAATGGAAAGGACCTTGTGACCTCCACATAACTATAGCCACACCTGTCTTCAAGATCTAGGTCTAGGCTGGCACTACCCAATAGAATTTTCTATGATGATGGAAATATTCTACATCTGTCCTATCCAATATGAGAGCCTCTAGTTACATGTGAGCACTTGAAATGTAGCTACTGCAATAGAGGAACTGAATTTTATTTATTTTTATTTTTATTTTTTTGAGACAGAGTCTTGCTTTGTTGCCCAGGCTGGAGTGCAGTGGTGCAACATCGGCTCACAGCAACTTCTGCCTCCCAGGTTCAAGCTGTTCTCCTGCCTCAGCCTCCTGAGTAGCTGGGACTATAGGCATGTGCCACCACGCCCGGCTAATTTTTGTATTTTTAGTAGAGATGGGGTTTCACCATGTTTGCCAGGCTGGTCTCAAACTCCTGACCTCAAGTGATCCACCTGCCTCGGCCTCCCAAAGTGCCAGGATTATAGGCGTGAGCCACCACGCCCAGCCAGAAACTGAATTTTAAATTTTATTTAATTTTAATTAACTTAAGGTCGGGTATGGTGACTCATGCCTGTAGTCCCAGCACTTTGGAAGGCTGAGGTGTGTGGATCGCTTGAGCCCAGGAGTTTGAGACCAGCTGGGCACCATGGCGATACCCTCTCTCTACCAAAAAATACAAAAATTAGCTAGGCATGGTGGCATGGGCTGGTAGTCTCAGCTAATCAGGAGACTGTGGTAGGAGAATCACTTGAGCTTGGGAGGTTGAGGTTGCAGTGAGCCATGAGTTGCACTCCGCCTGGGTGACAGAGTGAGACCCTGTCTCAAAAATAAATAATTTAAATGGTCACATATGACTAGCGGATACCATATTGAACATCACAAGTCTCGGCCATTAATTTGTGTTGCTTGATGAATATCTCCACATAAATTTTATAAGCACTTCCAACACAATAGTTCATATTCTGCCTCCCACTACATTCACAGCATTTCCTGTCTAACGTTGCCTATGTCGTTTAAAACACCATCATCTTGTGAGTCATTCAGGGTTAAAACTGAGAAGTCGTTCGTTCATTTCACAAACAACTACGGAGTACATACTATATGCCAGCCAGTATACAGGGCAATGGAAATACCATGATGAATATAGTCCTCATAGAAAATGATGATAATGTTTATAATTAACTCTCTGCATCAGGAAAAATAGACTCAGTCTCTTCTCCCTCCTTTGCAAGGGAGTCTTGCAACACCTTCCACATCCAAATATTCACCCCAATACCTCCTCCACTTTCACATCCCTGATAGCAGATATTTTTGTCTCTTCCACTTTCTGCTGTATCAATAGTGCACAGAGGAGTTGAAATGGGGGTAGGAGTGGGTGATAAATACTTGCGGAATTAATTTATGTTCTCTTTTCCTTTTTTTTTTTTTTTTTGAGACAGAGTATTGCTCTGTCACCCAGGCTGGAGTGCAATGGCGAGGTCTCAGCTTACTGTCACCTCCACCTCCCGGGTTCAAGCGTTTCTCCTGCCTCAGCTTCCCCAGTAGTTAAGACTACAGGTACATGCCACCACGCCCGGCTAATTTAGTATTTTTAGTAGACACGGGGTTCCACCATGCTGGCCAGGCTGGTCTCGAACTCCTGACCTCAAGTGATCTGCCCACCTCTGCCTCCCAAAGTGCTGGGATTACAGACATAAGCCACCGCACCCAGCTATGTTCTCTTTTTAATCGTACCACTCTGATTTTTTTGTTTCCTCCCTTCTTTCCACTAAACCATGAAAATGGCCTAGCTATGCCAGAGAACTATCATATAAGCTTACTGGAAGTATTTAAAACCTCACTCTTAGTGTGTGGTCCTCAGTCCAAGGGCAGCATCATCATCTGGGAGCTTGTTAGAACTGTAGAAACTCAGTCCTGACCCCAGACTTACTACATCAGAATCTGCTTTTTAACAAGACCTCCCAGGTGATTCATATGCATGTTAAAGTTTGAGAAGCACTCCTCAAAGCACAGATCCAAGCACATTTTTATCTGGCTTTAAAATCTTTGATGTCTTTCAAACTGCACAGAGCCGTATTTATGCAAAGTATTCAGCCTGGCATTCAAAGCTCTACAATGTGACCTCTGTCAACTTGTCAACCTATTCTCTCTCTGAGTCCCTACAGTCCTATGCTCCATCCAGATTGGTGACATCTCTCCTCAAACACATCCAATACTCTTCCCATTCCCACACCTTTTTCCCAATGTATTCCCTCTTTTTTGAAAGGTTTCTTCCTCTATTCACTCCAACCACCTTGAAAATCCCACTCTTCCTCTGAAGCACACTCAAACCTGGGCTCTCCCAGGTGGCATTTTATAGACCCCCTAGTTCAAAATAATGTCTACCTCCCATGTCTTTAGCAACATTTATACCTCTATTAACTCTTATCACATTCTCTTTCAGTTATGTGTATATCCGTCTCCCCCACTTCACCTCGAGCTCCTAGAGAGTGGGGATAGTCTTTTATTCTTCCTCATATATATATGCAGTCTACTACACTGCCATATATAACAGGTGCTCAAGGTCTGTTGAAATGAACTGAAGGAAAAAGGACTTATAGTGACCTATAGGAAGACATCCATGGACACTGTCTCAGCTCCCCTCTCCCTGCATCCGGTTCCTCCCATGGCCCAAAGTATGGCAGTTTCTATGGCCTCAGGAGTGGGACCAGTTCGTTTCAAGGGAGGGCTACATCATATACCTCTAAGTTTATCTTGGCTGCCACCTGCTTCCGGCTCCGATTCCCAGAAAACAGCATCCAAAGCCCCCAAATAAAAAAAACAAATAGTAATAGAAGGCTGACGTATGATGGCAGTGGGATGTCCATCCCCCAAATTGGTGCCATTTCTCAACCCCATGCTCTTCTCAGCCAAAGAGTTTTCTGCCTCAAGGCTGTGACTCCATATGACATCACAATGGGCATCCCAAGGTAAATCTGATGGCATCCAGCCAATGTGCATGCTACTTAGGTCTCTTCTCTGAGCCATACCCAGAGTACCATCTGCTGCCCCTTCCTGCAGTTGTCCACAGGCTCTGCTCTGACAGCCAAAGCTCAGGGAAGAACCCCTTTATGACTCTTCTAGGATTGGGCTAGACAGCTTGTCATTAAGTAGGGAGGATGGAGGCAAGGTTTTAAAGAAGCAGGCCTCCCAAGTGGCCTGTTCTGCCCTACAAGCATTTTCTCTGGAGCCAGTCACTCCCTGGAAGTCCAGGTATGGTGTTAAATGTCCCAAACCACAAACTAGAATATAAGGTCAAGTAATTTTTTTTTTTTTTTTTTTTTTTTTTGAGCTGGAGTCTCACTCTGTCTCCAGGCTGGAGCGCAGTGGCACAATCTCAGCTCACTGCAACCTTTGCCTCCCGGGTTCAAGCCATTCTATTGCCTCAGCCTCCCAAGTAGCTGGTAATTACAGGCGCCCACCACCACACCTAGCTGATTTTTGTATTTTTAGTAGAGAAGGGGTTTTGCCATATTGACCAGGCCGGTCTTGAACTTCTAACCTCAGGTGATCCACCTGCCTTGGCCTCCCAAAGTGCTGGGATTACAGGCGAGCCACCACGCCCAGCCTGTTTTGATTTTTAGATCCCACAAGTAAGTGAGAACACGCAACATTTGTTTTTCTGTACCTGGCTTATTTCACCTAACATAATAAGTGAAATAAGTTCTATCCCTCATGTTGCAAATGACAGAACCTTATTTTTTTATGGATGAATAGTACTCCATTGTGTATACGTACCACATTTTCTTTACCTGTTCATCTGTTGATGGACACTTGGGTTGCTTCCAAATTTTGGCTATTGTGAACAGTGCTGCAACAAACATGGGAGTGCGGACATCTCTTCAATATACTGATTTCCTTTCTTTTGTCTTTATATCCAGCAGTGGTATTGCTCTCCATAGTGGCTATACAAATTTACATTCCCAACAGTATACAAGGGTTCCCTTTTCTACACATTCTCTCCAGCATTTGTTACTGCCTGTCTCCAGCATTTGTTATTGCCTGTCTTTTAATTGGAGTGAGATAATATCTCATTGTAGTTTTGATTTGCATTTCTCTGATGATCAGTGATGTTGAGCACTTTTTCATATAATTATTTGCCATTTGTATGTCTTCTTTTGAGAAATGTCTATTCAAAATTTTTTTTTTTTTTTTTTTTTTTTTTTTTTTTTTTTTTTTA
>NW_022326864.1:0-19194 GCF_002776525.5 Piliocolobus tephrosceles | reverse complement strand
TTTTTTTTTTTTTTTTTTTTTTTTTTTTTGAGACGGAGTCTTGCTCTATAGCCCAGGCTGGAGTGCAATGCTGCAATCTCGGCTCACTACAACCTCCACCTCCTGGGTGCCGGTTCAAGCAATTCTCCTGCCTTAACCTCCCTAGTAGCTGGGATTACAGGCACGTGCCACCATGCCCAGCTAATTTTTGTATTTTTAGTAGAGACGGGGTTTCACCATGTTGGCCAGGCTGTTCTTGAACTCCTGACCTCATGATTCGCCCACCTCAGCCTCCCAAAGTACTGGGATTACAGGCATGAGCCACCACACCCGGCTGTCTATTCGAATCTTTTGCCAATTTTTAAATTGGATTATTAGATTTCTTCCTATAGAGTTGAGCTCCATATATACATATATATAGTTATTAATCCCTTGTCATATGGGTAGTTTCTATACATTTTCTCCCATTCTGTGGATTGTCTCTTCACTTTGTTGATTATTTCCTTTGCTGTACAAAAGCTTTTTAACTTAATGTGATCCCATTTGTCCATTTTTGCTTTGGTTTCCTGTGCTTGTAGGAAATTACTCAAGAAACTTTTGCCCAGGGTAATGTCCTAGAGAGTTTCCCCCAATGTTTTCTGATAGTAATTTCATAATTTGAGATTTAAGTCTCTAATCCATTTTGATTTGATTTTTGTATATGGCGAGAGATACGGGTCTAGTTTCATTCTTCTGCATATGATACACTACCTGAGACTGGGTAATTTATGAAGAAAGGAGGTTTAATTGACTCACAGTTTCACAGGCTTAACAGGAAATATGACTGGGAGGCCTTAGGAAACTTACAATCATGGTGGAAGGTGAAGCAGAAGCCAACACCTTCTTCACATAGCAGCAGGAAAGAGAGAGAGCACGAAGAGGAGAGTGCCACACACTTTTAAACCATAAGATCTTGTGATAACTCACTATCATGAAAATAGAATGGGGGAACTCCACTCCCATTATCCAATCATCTCCCAGCAGGTCCCTCCTGCAACACTGGGAATTATAATTCAACATGAGATTTGGGTGGCAACACAGAACCAAACCATATGAGAGATCCACTTTTCCCAGAATCATTTATTAAAGAAACTGTCTTTTCCCCAATGTATGTTCTTGGCACCTTTGTCAAAAATGAGTTCACTGCAGGTGTATGAATTTGTTTTTGAGTTATCTATTCTGTTACGTTGGTCTATGTATCTGTTTTTATGCCAGTACCATGCTGTTTTGGTTACTATAACTCTGTAATGTAATTTGAAGTTAGGTAATGGATTCCTCTAGTTTTGTTCTTTTTGCTCAGGATAGCTGTGGTTATTCTAGGTCTTTTGTGGTTCCATATAAATTTTAGGATGTTTTTTCTATTTCTGTGAAGAATGTCATTGATATTTTTATAGGGATTGCATTGAAGCTATAGATTGCTTTGGGTACTATGGACATTTTAACATTGATTCTTCCAATCCATGATTATGGAATATCTTTCCATTTTTCTGTGCCATCTTCAATTTCTCTTATCAGTGTTTTATAGTTTTCATTGTAGAGATTTTGCCGGGTGCAGTGGCTCACACCTGTAATCCCAATACTTTGGGAGGCTGAGGCAGGTGGATCACAAGGTCAGGAGTTCGACACCAGCCTAGCCAACATGGTGAAACCCCATCTCCACTAAAAAAATATATAAAAAATTAGCCAGGCATGGTGGCATGCACCTATAATCTCAGCTACTCAGGAGGCTGAAGCAGGAGAATCAATTGGACCCGGGAGGCGGAGGTTGCAGTGAGCCGAGATTGTGCCACTGCACCTCAGCCTAGGCGACAGAGTGAGACTGTGTCTCAAAAACAATAATAATAATAAAATAAATAAATAAAAAATCACATCATCTTCAAATAAGGATAACTTGACTTTTTCCTTTCCAATTTGGATACCCTTTATTTCCTTCTCTTGTCTGATTGCTCTAGCTAGGACTTCCAGTACTATGTTGAATAACAGTAGTGAAAGTGGGGATCTTTGTCACGTTCCAGATCTAAGAGGAAAGGCTTTCAGTTTATTTTTTGAAGAAACTTTTTTGTTTTCGAAAAATTTCAGGTTTACAGAAAAGTTACAAAGATAGTACAGCAAATTCCCATATATTCTTCACCTAGTTTCACCTAACATTAACATCTTATATAACTTTGGTACATTTGTCAAAACTATGAGATTAACGTTGGTATATTTACTATTAACTAAACTCCAGATTTCATGTGATTTCACCAGTTTTGCCACTAAAGTCATTTATCTTTCCAGGATCCAACCGAGGGTAGCACCCTGTACATGAGTCATGCCTCCTAAGCCTCTTCTGGTCTATGACAGTTTCTCAGTCTTTCCTTGTTTTGCACGACTGAAAATGTTCAGGTATTTTGTAATATGAACAGGTATTTTGTAATATGTCCCTAAAGTTGGGTTACTGTGATGTTTTGTTTATGCTTAGACTGAGGTTATGTGTTTGGGGGAAGAATACCACAGAGGTGACATGCCCTTCTCATATATCATATCAGGAGGTACGTGATACCAGCTGGTGATGCTCATTTTGATTACTTGATTAGGGTACTGCTTGCCTGGTTTTTCCACTGTAAAATCCATTCCCTTTCCCATACTCTGTTTTTTTGGTAAGAGAGACCCTAAATCTAACCCACATTGGAGGAGCGGTGGTGTGGGGTGATTAAGCTCCATTTCCTAAAGGAGTGTGTGTGTGTGTGTGTGTGTGTGTGTGTATGTGTTTATTATTTAGAATTCTTTAGGAAAAATTGGTACTTTCCCACACTTTATTTATTTAATCATTTGCTTATAATGGTATGAATTCACGTGTATTTATGTATTTTTTAAACCAAGTGTTATTTTATTTTATGTATTTATTTGAGACAGGGTCTCACTCTGTTGCCCAGGCTGGAGTGCAGTGGCATGATCACAGCTCACTGCAGACTCGACCTCCTGGGCTTACGCAATCGATCCTCCCACCTCACGTCCCAAGTAGCTGGGACTACTGTCACCTACCACCATGCCCAGCTTGTGTATTTATTTTGTTGCTCAAATTGTTCCCACTTTAGGCACTAGCAGCTCTTTCACAATGGCTACTGCATCCCTTTGACATATTCTCATCCGTGTGGAGGTTCTGAGCAATTCTTTACTTTCTGTGACTACAAGATGCCCCAGGAATCCTCTTCTTGTCTTTTTCCTTATCTTTTTCATAGCACCCCAGTCACTAGCTTAAAAATGACCCACTTCTCTCTCCCAGGATGGGAGCATTTTGCATCACCTAAATACAGTACCTGTCCTCTCAACCCTAGGATTTGACCCACCTGTCCAATTGGGTCCAACCCTAAGTTTCCACTGGATCTTAGGCATTTTTGCTGGATTTGTAGAGCCCATCCCTGAAACCAAATGGAGACCCCTCTGTCTCCTACCTGGTCCCAACATCCTCTTTCAATGTTACAGCCTATCTAATATTCAAGAGCTAGCTCCAGGCTGTGTAATATTCAAAACAATCTGAATGTTAGACCAGATGAATGTTGGCCAGGTGTGGTGATTCACACATATGATCCCAGCACTTTGGGTGGCTAAGGCAGTAAGATCACTGGAGGCCAAGAATCAAGACCAGCCTGAGCAATGTAGCAGGCCCCATCTTTACAAAAAAAAAAAAAAATTTGAGCCGGGTGTGGTGGTGCACATTTGCAGTCCTAGCTACTCGGGAGGCTGAGGCAGGAAGACTGCTTAAGCCAAGGAGTTCAAGGCTGCAGTGAGCTATGACCGCACCACTGCACTGCAATCTGGACAACATAGTGAGACTATTTCCTTAAAAAAAAAAAAAAGGAGAGAGAGACAGTCTAAATTATGAAAAGAATTGCTAGCTGATTTTGGAGGCAAGTTCATGAGTTCCATTATATACCTAAAAAATATCAGGCTTAGAGTATGTGTGATATCCAAATATCTTTTGCCCCATCCCCTCTTGTTTTTTTTTCTTGTTTAGAGCCAGGGTCTTGTTATGTTGCCCAGCCTGGCCTTGAACTCCTGGACTCAAGTGATCCTCCCATCTCAGCCTCTCAAGTAGCTAGGATGGCACACCTGGCCCCCTTTTGCTTTTGATCCAGCAAATACATGTGCTGGGAAATTGTTTTCTTCATCTTCTACAATCTAATCCAGTCTTCAGGCCCAGGCCCTTTAGTACTTTTTACATAATTACTGCCTTGTATTAATAATGGATTACTCTCTTGCTGTTTTTGCCCTCAGATGTTTACTTTCTCCAAATAACCGCAAAAGTTGTCACCCTATCATTTGTCTCTGAATAGTTCTAAAAAAATCTTTGAACTTGTTTAGCTCTGCCTAGAGCACAAATCCCATTGACAATGACCGGATTCTCTGCTATCAGATCCATATCCCACTGTGAGTCTTCAAACCTTCTTGGGTTTTCTTTGGCTGTTCCTTTACCCCACCCCAGCCTCCTTTCTTCCAAAACTTTCCTTGACTCTTGGCCTACCCTGTAATTTCAACAGCTCTCTGTACTTACCCTGCTGTTTAATCCATTTCAACTCTGTCTTGTATTCCAATTGCTACATGCTTGTGAGTTTCTAAGGGGTAGGGATCAGATCTTAGTCATCTTTGTCTCTGCCACAATGCCAGAGTGTGTCTAGCTTCTAATGTCCCCCAAGGCTGAACAGTACTCCACCTTGTCCATAATACCTGAATATTGTGTCCAACTATGTAAGAATCGAATTCACTTGATGTCTTCATGCCATCCACATACTTGGCAACTAAAAGAACTCAGGGCTTCTAGAGTTCTTCTGCATCCAGCCTTGAAGAAATCTAACCCTGTGCTCTAGCCCCTCCAAATGTGGGAGGGGAGCTACTGTACAGGTTGGCATTATCAACAGGATCAAGGGGTGCTCTGACCTTTGGGGTCCCAGAATGCTAGGTATCTTCTCAGACTTGACACTGTTCATGACACCATGCTCAGAGATGGACTGACCTCATGAAAGAACATGGTAGAGAGTTGTGGGTAAAGAGAAGCAGAGGGTCTTTCCAGGAGCCTTTCCTAACTTTAGCTATCTTGAATTTGGGAGAGGTGTTTGTGGAGGATGAAAGGGGTGGTACTCAGAAAGCACCGTGAGAGTAGTGGCTGGGGAAAGGGGGATTACTGATGATCCAAGGCATCAGTGTGAAGATGTGGAACAGGAAAACAGAGCTCAGATACAGGCTGCAGGCCCACAGATGCACAGAGGGGCCCATGGCCACCTTAAAAAGGTTGATCACCCTATCCCCATAAAACCAAAATCTGGCTCCTTTGCAGTCACCCTCCTGCCTAAAAGTTCCAGGGACCTTTCCAGCGAGTTTCATCCCTAGAGGAATGTTCCTGAGTGTCTATTACCTGGATATTTCTCAGGCACAAGGAGGAACCAGCTCTCTACTGTCAGGGCCATATATCACAGGCCCTAAAGAGCTGCCATGAATCTAGGATGAGCGAGGGTCCTTTAATTTGTCAAAACATGGGGCAGCAGATGTCTAAAATGTACAGCCTGGGGTTTCTAGTGTTTGTTGGGTCCCACCACCAAGGGCTTTCAGCACCCCCAGAGTTCCTTATGTTCCTCTTACAAACACGGGGCAGGGGATGTGACCCTCATTTCATGGTCTAATGCGTGGATGTAGCATTCATTCTAGATCTTGTCATGTCTGATTAAGACTGCCCTTTTTCTGGATTTCCTATGTTAGGTACACAACTTCTTCCCTCTTCCCCTGGAATTATCTAAAAGTTCCCACCTCTCATTGTGTGTCTGTGTGGGATTGGAGTGTGTGTGCACGTATGTACACCTGGCTGCATGTTGGTAATGAAAATACAGGGATATTAGTATAAGGCTGTGTTAGGGACCAATGAAATTGAGTTGGGGGCAGAATTAAAGGAACAAATCTGCTGTTAAGACCAACCCATGCCACCCATCCTGTCCCATCTCTGATCTACTATTTGATTTACTGACTTTGAAAGGTTAACTTTCCAAAATAAGACATTTCATTTTATTTCTCAAATCAGAATAAGTCGGTGAGAGTAGAAACCACTAGGTCAAGAGAAAGAACTCTCCCCCAAAATGGAGAGAATCTTTCTCCCTACCCTGGGCTGCTGGTGCCCCTGGAAATGGGACTTCTTCCTTCCACATATGCTGCTAGCACAAGTCCCCTTGGGCCGGCTGGGCTGAAGTGGGCAGGGTTGGGCCCCTTTCACCCACCCAGAAACACGGGTTCACTGACCGTCAGGCTCTAGGATCTCCAGGGCGTCCGCAGTGCGCTTCTGACCTGGCCCAGCAAGAGCACTCCTGACAGCCTCACAGACAGAAGGAGCTGCAGCCAGGTGTGCCTGAGCCTCAGTAATCGAGCACCGGAATAGGAGGCTCAGCAAGGCGATGGGGATCACCTGTGGGGAAGAGGCAGCGGGCACTGAAGCCTGAGGGAATTAGGTCATTAGAGAAAGAGCCCCGGGGGAAGGTCGGGCACAGTGGCTCACATCTGTAATCCCAGCACTTTGGGAGGCCGAGGCGGGCAGATCACTTAAGTTCAGGAGTCTGAGACAAGCCTGGCCAATATGGCGATACCCCGTCTCTACTAAAAATACAAAAATCAGCCAGGCATTGGTGGCTGGCACCTGTAATCCCAGCTATTTGGGAGGATGAAGCAAGAGAATCTCTTGAACCTGGGAGCGCAGAGGTTGCAGTGAGCCGAGATCGCGCCACTGCACTCCAGCAGCCCGGGTGACAGAGCAAGACTCCCTCTCAAAAAAAAAAAAAAAAAAAAAAACCAGAACCCTGCAGCAGTTAAAGCATTTGATATAGGAATCAGGAGTCACCAGGTTAGATGGACATTGGATGTTATGAAGACCAGAAGGTGGTAACAAGGTGGATTAAGAGCAGAGAGAAACCTTCATTTTGACCAGGAAAACTCGTATTCGTCCTTCAAAACCCAGTCCAAATACCTTTTCTGCCTCTTTTTCCTGACTCCCTTCCTAGGCAGAATAGAAGACTCCTTTTCTGTGCCCCTGTAGTACCTTTTTCACACCTCCAGGACCACTTGTTACAGTCATGTCTCCCCCATGAATGTGGAGGTCCTTGTGAGCAGAATGCCACTGAGCTTTGTAAACCCAGTGCCAAACAAACTTCTTGGCATATTGAAAGTACTCAATAACTTTTTGTTGAATGACCAGCAGTGGGCAGGATACCTGTTCCTTCTCATGTGCAACCTGGACATGGCAGGAGATGGGAGCAGCCCGAATATCATCTGACAGTGGCTGGGGAAAGTGGATCACTCGGAGGAGGCTCTCGATGCATCGAGCCTTGGACTGTCCAGAGAACCGCTAAGGAAAAAGTGGTAGGACCAGTGTCAGGCTAAAGGCCAGAGGAACTAAGAATGGAGTCAAGGGAGAAGAAGGAACTCTGAGAGTGGGAGGCTGGGATCCCGAAGCCTGGCTGGAGAGGCTGTAGATGATTTGTCCATGTTGGCAATCCTAAACTCGTAATTCCCAGGTGTAAAGAAAAACTAGGTTAAGGGGGTTGGTGGTGGGCTTGATTGGCTGGGTTAAACTGGAGAATTAATGGTAAATTGGTCAAATTTGCATGCATGTCACACCAATCCCGTAGGTTGGTGATCTGGACTCCCTCTCTCTAGTTTCCCCTGTAACCACATCCATCTTGCACACTAATGTGAGACTGTTCATCTGCAAACACTGCTTCCATTTTGTCACTACCTTCCTCTCTGTCTAGCTCAGCATTGTCCAGTAGAAATATAATGCAAGGCTGGGCATGGTGGCTCACACCTATAATCCCAGCATTTTGGGAGGTCAAAACAGGAGGATCACTTGAGCCCAGGAGTTCGAGACCAGCCTAGGAAACATAGCAAGACCCCCATCTCTACAAAAAATAAAATAAATTAGCAGGGTGTGGTGGCACCTGCCTATCGTCCCAGCCACTCAGGAGGCTGAGGTGGGAGGATTGCCTGAGCTCAGGAGTTTGAGCTGTAGTGAGCCATGGTGATGCCACTGCACTGCACTCCAGCTTGGGTAACAGCGTGAGACCCTGTCTCTAAAAAACTAAAAATAAAGAAAAAAAAAATAATGCAAACCACATGTGTGTTTTTAGTAGATGTATTAAAAAAAGAAATCGGTGAGATTGGCCGGGCACGGCAGCTCACACCTGTAATCCCAGCACTTCAAGAGGCCGAGGCAGGCAGATCACAAGGTCAGGAGTTGGAGACCAGCCTGACCAATATGGTGAAACCCCATCTCTACTAAAAATACAAAAAAAAAAAAAAATTAGCTGGGCATGGTGGCACATGCCTGTAATCCCAGCTACTCAGGAGGCTGAGGCAGGAGAATCATCTGAACCCAGGAGGCGGAGGTTACAGTGAGCCAAGATCGTGCCACTGCACTCCAGCCTGGGTGACAGAGCGAGAATACATCTCAAAAAAAAAAAAAAAAATTGATTTCACCTATTTCTCCTGACTTTGTGATCTGCCTGCCTTGTCCTCCCAAAGTGCTGGGATTATAGGCATGAGCCACCACGCCTGGCCTGAAATCAATTTTAATAATATATTTCATTTAACCCAGTATATAACCCAATGTAAACAACATTAAACATTATTAGTGAGATATTTTGCAATATTTTTCTATATTCATATTTTGTATTTTGAAATCCAGTGTGTATTTTCCAATTAGAGTACACCTCAATTTGGTTTTCTGTGACTCTTTTTGATTTTTTTTTTTTTTTTGAGAGAGAGTCCCACTCTGTCACCTAGGCTGGAGTGGAGTGGCACTATCTTGGCTCACTGAAACCTCCACCTCCCAGATTCAAGCAACTCTCCTGCCTCAGCCTCCCTAATAGATAGGACTATAGGCCTGTGCCAACATGCCTGGCCTTTTTTTTTTTTTTTTTAGTAGAGATAGGGTTTCACCATGTTGGCCAAGCTGGTCTCGAACTCCTGACCTCAAGTGATCTGCCCACTTCAGCCTTCCAGAATGCTGGGATTACAGCATAAGCCACCATGCCCAGCCAGCCCACCTCAATTTGGATGCTAGATTTGCAATGCTAAAAAGCAAAATGTAGTCCTACCAAAACATTAAAGTTACATTTAATTTAAAAATTATACAGCTTTGGTTTTTACATAAAATTAAAAATTCAGTTCCTTAGTCACACTAGCCACATTTCAAGTGCTCAGTAGCCACATGTGACTAGTGGCCAGTGTTTTGGACAGCACAGGTCTAGCTGCATTTGGCAAGTCCAAATTCCTGCCTGACTTTAACCTTCCATATCCCTCCCCTTCCTACTTCTTCACAATCCTCACTGTGCTCTAAAGTGACTCGCCACTCTGGTCAGACCTGTGTCCCTCACATATCATGCCCAGTCCCCTTTCTGGGACTTGGTGAATGACCTAACAGGAATGCCCTTCTGTCCATCTGTCCAAGCCATAACCACAAGGCCTAGCTCAAATACCATCTCTTCCATGAGGCCTTCTTTTTGCTATAATGCATACTGACCCCCACCTTCTTTGTACCTCCACTGGACTTCAGTAAGGACCATAGTTTATTTTGGGGACCTGGTGGGTGCTCACTAAGTGTTCATCGATTGATTCCTTTCACATAGGGTTGCCAGATTTTGTGAACAAAAATACAGGACATCCAAATATATAATGAAAAAAATTAAAAAAAACTCAAATATTGCATAGAGCATACTTAATGAAAAATTATTCCATATTTATCTGAAATTCAAATTTAACTGGGCGTCCTGTATTTTTATTTGCTGAACTGGTGACCCCACTTTCATGACCATCTGTTGTGCTGTCTGCTCAGCATCCACTCCTCCTTCTGGTATCAGCACCTTGGTTTTCCTCTGAGGATCTATCACTCCCCCATGCTCAGGTAATGAGGTTGGATTGAGGCTCACCTCCCAGCCCTTTTTCCACCACCATCCTGAAGGGAGAGCACATGAACCAGACTGGGCAGAGCACCCCTTGCCCTGGAAAACAGTGATTGCTTCAGGGACATGCATGTGTCCCAAGCAAGAGCCTCCGACCAGGCATTTGCAAGAACCACAGGACAGGCAAGTTCTTTGCCCACTAGTATTGCCAAGTAAGTTGTCAGGCTGGCACTACTGATGGCCAGTTTGCCACCTAATGGAGAAAACTTGCCTAAAAATGAGAACAACGACTGGGCGCAGTGACTTACGCCTGTAATCCCAGCACTTTGGGAGGCTAAGGCGGGTGGATCACCTGAGGTCAGGAGTTCCAGACCAGCCTGGCCAATATGGCAAAACCTTGTCTCTGCTAAAAAATACAAAATTAGCTGGGCATGGTGGTGGGTGCCTATAATCCCAGATACTCAGGAGACTGAGGCAGGAGAATCACTGGAACCTCAGAGTTGGAGGTTGTGCTGAGCTGAAATAGCACTGCTGTACTCCAGCCTGGGTGATAGTGCAAGACCCCATCTCAAAAAAAAAAAAAAAGAATGAGAGCAACACAGAGGAAAGCAGAGTTAAGGGTGGAAAGTTCTGGAACATATTAGATTTAGCTGCCCTAAGATTGTTCAGTTATATCAGTTGTCATTTTCTTTGTTTAGCTTAAACCAGTATAAACTCATTTTCCATCACATTTGTAACGGAAACAGTCTTGCCTAATAATTACAATTTCACAAACACACCCAAGTGTGCTCACACACTCCTTAAGGGGAAGATGCACCTAATCGGAGGAGCAGAAGCACATAGAAAAAGGAGCCTGTACTCTTACACATTTCCATACCTCTGCAAAATGCCCTCCTCTGACAGCCTAAGCATTGAGGCCAGGCCCCACCCAGCCCTGCCCCATCATATCCCTACCTGCAGCATGGCCAGTGCCCGCCAGAAGAGCTTGGAGTTGCTAATTCGAAGGTCCAACATGTGGTTTTGTAGGATCTTCCCAAGAAGCACATGAGCACCTGTACTCACTGTATTCAGCACCCGTTTGGTGCTTAGCTCACGCTGGAACTTCTGAAAAGGGTAGACACACGGGGGTGTCAAAAATTAGAGGACAGAAGAGCAGCAGAGTGAACAGGGCCCTGTTATCAGACGGGAAACCAACTGTCAAGAACCAGGGACCAAAATGCAGACATGATTTGTTTGAGCAGCCCAGGGTTTAAATGTCAGGGCAGTAGATGTAAACCAGGACTGTCTCAGGCAAACCTGGTAGATTCACCCATTTGTGTTTTTGACCCCTAGGTAGACAGACATGTTCTCTGAGTCCTTCCACATTAGGATTTTGATCCTGCTGAATCGTTCCTTTTTCTCCCCGGATATCAGACAGCAGGAGTGGGATTCATTCCACTAAACCACAGGCTTCTTGAGAGGGCAGAGATGGTGACTTACTCTGCTCCAAGGCCCCAGTTTTTTAGACCATGACTGACATGTTTGCTGATCAATATGTTTGTTAAGGCCAGGCACAGTGGCTCACTCCTGTAATCCCACCACTTTGGGAGGCCAAGGTGGGCAGATCACCTGAAGTCAGGAGTTCTTGACAAACCTAGCCAACACGATGAAACGCTGTCTCTACTAAAAACATAAAAATTAGCTGGAAGTGGTGGCCTACACCTGTAATCCCAGCTGGTCGGGAGGCTGAGGCACAAGAATCACTTGAATCTGGGAGGTGGAGGTTGCAGTGAGCTTAGATTGTGCCACTGCACTCCAGCCTGGGCAACAGAGTGAGACTACGTCTCAGGGGAAAAAAAATGTCTGTTGAAAAATGAATTCTATTTAATTTTTGTAACAACCCTACACAATAAGTTTATCTATCCTCAGTTTTATATGTGGGACAACTAGAGGTCAGAAGTAAATTAACTTGGAGAAGCTCATATGATAACGAGATGCAGAATGACGACCTAAATCCAGGTCTTCTGATTCAATGATGAGGGCATTTCCTACTTTGTCGCAAGTATCTCCTGGATGAATGAGAGAACCTATGTGAAGGCATGTCGAAAACTAAAAAGTTGTACAAACATGTGGTATCGCAAGTATAAAACTGCCACTTGTTTTTGGCCCTTATATTCTGTCCACTTTGGGGCACAATAACACCTACTGACACATTAGCAGGGAAACTGGGGCCCAGTAAATGTGTTGAGGGGATTAATTAATTGGTGATATGGTTAGACAACTTTGTGTCCTCACCCAAATCTCATCTTGAATTGTAATCCCCACAGTCCCCATGTGTCAAGGGAGAGACTGGGGGAGGTAATTGAATCATGGTGGCGGGGTGGTTCCCCCATGCTATTCTTGGGATAGTGAGTTCTCATGAGATCTCATGGTTTTTTAAGGGGCTCTTCCCCCTTCACTTGGCACTTCTTTCTGCCACCTTGGGAAGAAGATGCCTTGCTTCCCCTTTACCTTCCACCACGATTGTAAGTTTCCTGAGGCCTCCCCAGCCATACTGAACTGTCGATCAATTAAACCTCTTTCCTTTATAAATCACCCAGTCTCAGGCAGTTCTTTTTTTTTTTTTGAGACGGAGTCTCACTCTGTCGCCCAGGCTGGAGTGCAGTGGCCGGATCTCAGCTCACTGCAAGCTCCGCCTCCCGGGTTTACGCCATTCTCCTGCCTCAGCCTCCCGAGTAGCTGGGACTACAGGCGCCCGCCACCTCGCCCGGCTAGTTTTTTGTATTTTTTTTAGTAGAGACGGGGTTTCACCGTGTTAGCCAGGATGGTTTCGATCTCCTGACCTCGTGATCCGCCTGTCTCGGCCTCCCAAAGTGCTGGGATTACAGGCTTGAGCCACCACGCCCAGGCAAGTCTCAGGCAGTTCTTTAGAGCGGTATGAAAATGTACTGGCCAAGGTGGGCAAATCATGAGATCAGGAGACTGAGACCATCCTGGCTAACATGGTGAAATCCCATCTCTACTAAAAATACAAAAATTAGCCGGGTATGGTAGCAAGCACCTGTAAGTCAGAGCTACTCAGGAGGCTGAGGCAGGAGAATCGCTTCAACCCAGGAGGCAGAGGTTGCAGTGAGCTGAGATCGCACCACTGCACTCCAGCCTGATGACAGACTGAGACTCTATATCATCAAAAAAAAAAAAAAAAAAAAGTACTAATACATGTGGTCCTAGCCAGGCTGAGGAAACAGGCTACTGCTACTTTTACTTCTTTATTCTGGAATTCTAGAAATAGCTGTTCACACAAAACCCTGAAAGAAGGTATATTGAAAACATTTTAACAAATGAATGACCAGGACACTAAGTATAAGAACAGATATCTGACTAATTTCAGCATGAAACTGGCCAGTAAGTATAAAGTACTGATGCTATAGGGTGTGTGTCAGACTGCACTTTGGGAGAAAGGTCAGTTAGATCTAGGTTATACCACTAACCATTCATACCACTAACATGAACACCATTAACACAAAAAAATATTTTAAATTTTATATAATTTGGAGTGAGACATGTTCATTTTAAAGTACACATGGAAAAATCGGCCTGGTTATAGCCAGGAAAATCCTTAAAAAGAAAAATAGGCTGGGCGCGGTGGCTCACACCTATAATCCCAGCACTTTGGGAGGCTGAGGTGAGCAGATCACTTAAGGTCAGGAGTTCAAGAGCAGCCTGGCCAACAGGGTGAAACCTGATCTCTACAAAAAACACAAAAGAAAATTTGCCTGGCGTGCTGGCATCTGCCTGTAATCCCAGCTACTTGGGAGACTGAGGCAAGATAATCACTTGAATCTGGGGAGTGGAGGTTGCAGTGAGCCAAGATCATGCCATTGAACAACAACTTGGGCAACAGAATGAGACTCCATCTCAAAAAAAAGAAGAAGAAGAAGAATGAAGAACAAACCCTATTGGCACTAAACATACCATAACGCCTCTATAATCAAAACATATGGTACCAGCACATCAATAGACAAACCAGTGAAACAGAATAGAAAGTCCATAAATAGACCAATGCACATAGAAATTGAGTATGTGACACAGGTAGCATCCTAAATCACTCAGGGAAAGATGAACTTGAAAAAATTATACTGGAGCCAGCCATGGTGGCTCACCCCTGTAATCCCAGCTCTTTGGGTGGCCAGGGCAGGAGGATTGCTTGAGGCCAGGGATTTGAGACCAGCCTGTACAACACAGCAAAATCCTGTCTCTACAAAAAAAAAAAAAAAATTTTAATTAGCCAGGCATGGTGGTGTGTGTGTAGTCCCAGCTACTTGGGAGGCTGAGGTGACATGATTGCTTCAGCCCAGGAGTTTGAGGTTGCTGTGAAATCTGATCACATCACTGCATTCCAGCCTGGGTGGCAGAGTGAGATTCTGTCTCAAAAAAATAAAAAATACATACATATATATGGACAATTCGATAATCACTTAGAAAAATATATAATTGGATTCATGCCTTACCCCATACACAAGAATAAACTCCTAATAAATTAAAGATCTAAGTGTTTTAAAAAGAAAAAAAGAAACCATCTTTACTAGCAGAAAACATGAATGAAATTCCTTTACAACTTAGGTGTTAGAAAAAGCTTTCTGGACCACGCCTATAATCCCAGCGCTTTGGGAGGCAGAGGTGGGTGGATTACTTGAGGTCAGGCGTTCAAGACCAGCCTGGCCAACATGGTGAAACAAAATTAGCTAGACGTGGTGGCAAGCGCCTCTAGTCCAGCTACTCGGGAGGCTGAGGTGGGAGGATCACCAGAGCCCAGGAAATCAAGGCTGCAGTGAGCTATGATCATACCACGGCACTCCAGCCTGGTTAACAGAATGAGACCCTGACCCAAAAAAATAATAAAATAAGGCTGGGCATAGTAGCTTACGCTTGTAATCTCAGCAATTTGGGAGGCCGACACGGGCAGATCACCTGAGGTCAGCCTGGCCAACATGATGAAACCGTGTCTCCACTATAAATGCAAAAATTAACTGGGCATGGTGCTCCCAGCTACTCGGGAGGCTGAAGAAGGAGAATTGCTTGAACCTAGGAGGCGGAGGTTGCAGTGAGCTGAGATCATACCACTGCACTCCAGCCTGGGTGACAGAGCAAGACTCCATCTCAAATAATAATAATAATAATAGTATTAAAATAATAATAAATAAATGAAAACTACACAGAAGTGGCATTTCTAATCTGTCAGATTGATAAAATCCAAAAGCTTCTCAAAACTCTCCAAGAGGCAGTAGGAGAGCAGCACTCTTGTATTTTGCTGGTATGGAAAGCAAAATAGTAAGCCCTGTAGAAGGAAATTTTGCAATATCTAACAAAATGGCATATGTATGCAACCTTTGACCCAGCTCTAATACTTCTAGGAATTTACGCCAAAGATACACTTCTGACAATACAAAAATACATGTACATTCATTATATCATGATTGATAATAGCAAAATATGGGAAACCTAAATGTCCTACATAGGAGATTGCCTGAGTAAACTATTGCATATGTGGAAACACACAAAGGTAAAAATTAATGAGGAAGAGCTCTATGAGCCAATATGGAGTGATTTTCAGAATATCTTCTTAAAGCACAAAAGAGTATAGTATACTGCCTTTTGTATAGGAAGTGCAAACTATATATATATATATGTACACAGACTTTTTTTCCAAAAAGAAACATAGGAGGATAAGCCAGTAACTAATTAACTAATTCCCTACAGGCATGAATGGAAATGGAATGAGACAGCAGATATACTGATGATGTTGGAAATCAACATGATCACTAAGGGAAAGAGGAAGAAGAATGGGAATATATATATATATTATATATATAGTATATATAGATGTATATATAGATGTGTGTATATATATATGCATACACATTCATCTGTATGTAAACAAATCTACATATGCATATGTGTGTATGTATGCATGCATATATACATAAACACACACACATACACACCCTTATTCTTTCTACTGATACGGCTTAGAGGCAAAGACACACCAGTAGCAGTGAACATACCTAGCATTTGGGTTTCTAAATACTAGAACCCATTAACAAGAACCAGGGCTCCTCAGAAAAATGACTGACTCCACGGCTGGACCAGGGAAAGTATAGGTGAACCTGGATCGGCGGTTTTGTGTTCCTGCTTAGGAGATTGACAGGGCAAACTATTGTTACACACACACACACACACACACACACACACAAATGCAAATAAGTAATAATGACGAAGAGATCTATAAACTGCACTGCAGTGATTTTCAAAATATCTTAAGCAAAAAATGCAAGATGTAAAAAAGATGCTACCTTTTGCATAAGAAGGTTATTATTATTATTTTGCAAAAAGAAACACAACAAAGAGTGTTCAAAATACTGATGTGGATATGTCACAAGGACACAGGAACCAGCTTGAGTGAGCTCTCATTTTGAGCATTAAAATAAATAATGAATAACAATAAGAATGGATTAAAACACATTTAACAACAACAAAAAATCTGTGAGTCCATATTGACACTGAAAAAACAAAGATAGATAGGGTAGATAGGATGGGGAGAGAAGAAAAAGATTTTCTTTCTTTTTTTTGAGATGGAGTCTCACTCTGTCACCCAGGCTGGAGTGCGATGGCACAATCTTGGCTCGCTGCAACCTCCGCCTCCTGGTTCAAGCAATTCTCCTGACCCAGTGTCCTGAGTATCTGGGACTACAGGTGCACACCACCACATCCAGCTAATTTTTGTATTTTAGTAGAGACGGGGTTTTGCTATGTTGGCCAGGCTGGTCTCAAAATCCTGGCCTCAAGTGATCTGCCTGCCTTGGCCTCCCAAAGTGCTGGGATTACAGATGTGAGCCACCACACCTGGATGAGAGAGATATTCTTTACAGAAGAATGCCAACTACTAAATATAGATGGAAGGGATAGAACTAGAAAATCACCATTTAAAAACTTACCATAGTAATAATTAATTCAACCAAGAATCATCAGTGGATGCTAAAACCATTGGGTGAAAGATTGCTAGGAATAGGATACAGAGAACTCTAACAGACACCATCCTAGCTAAATGATCGAATGTAGCATCACCAATAAAGGGGCAGACTGACATCAGGTGCCTCCCGATGCGATAACTGATAAGGATGCAACTTCCCCTATGCAGTACTCCTACCAAAAATTTAACCTGAATATAATGAAGGAACAATCAGGCAAATCCAAAGTGAGGCATATTCTGGAAAACAATTGACCTGGACTTCTAAGATATCAATGTCATCAAAGAGGAAAAAAACAACTGAGAATAAAGGAATAAAGGAAATAATGGAATAAAGGAAAACCAAAAAGACCTAATAACGGAATGCAGTGCATTATCCTTGATTGGATCCTAGATCTGGGAAATAAAAACAATACAGGAATATCTGGGGAAATTTGAATATGGTCTAGATCATAGATAATAGTATTATATTAATTTTCATTTTCCTGAGTGGAAAATTATATTGTAATTATGTAGTTGAATGCCCTTGTTCTTAGAGGACACATGTCAGAGTAATTACTATGACACATCGTGGTATCTCCAATTATCTTCTTTTTCTTTTTTTTGAGATGGAGTCTCACTCTGTCACCCAGGCTGGAGTGCAGTGGCACGATCTCAGCTCACTGCAACCTCCACCTCCCAGGTTCAAGTGATCCTCCTGCCTTAGCCTCCCGAGTGGCTTGGGACTATAAGCATGGGCCACCATGCCAGGCTAATTTTTGTATTTTTAGTAGAGATAGGTTTCACCATGTTGGCCAGGCTGATCTTGAACTCTTGACCTTGTGATCCACCCACCTCGGCCTCCCAAAGTACTGGGATTGCAGGCGTGAGCCACCATGTCCGACTCCTTTTTTTTTTTTTTTGAGATGGAGTCTCGCTCTGTCGCCCAGGCTGGAGTGCAGTGGCATGATCTCAACTCACTGCAACCTCTGCCTCCCGGGTTCAAGCGATTATTCTGCCTCAGCCTCCTGAGCAGTTGGGATTTCAGGTCCAAGCCACCACCCCTGGCTAATTTTTGTATTTTTAGTAGAGATCGGGTTTCACCATGTTGGTCAGGCTGGTCTCGAACTCCTGACCTTGTGATCTGCCTGCCTCAGCCTCCCAAAGTGCTGGGATTACAGGCGTGAGCCACCGTATCCGGCTTCAATTATCATTCATATAGTTCAGGGGAAAAGAAAGAGATGAAGCAAATATGGCAAAATGTTAATAATTGATGAATCTAGGGAAAAGTATATGGGTGTTTTTTGTACCATTTTTGTATTTTTCTGTAGGTTTGATTTTTATCAAAAATAAAACTGTATCCACTGTCACTTTGGAGGGCAAAAAAGAAAACAAAACAAAACCGTAGGAACAGTTTACATCAAAAATACTTCTTTTTTTAAATTTTATTTTATTTATTTATTTTTTTTTTGAGACAGAGTTTCACTCTTGTTGCCCAGGCTGGAGTGCAATGGTGCGTTCTCAGCTCACTGCAACCTCCACTTCTCCTGCCTCAGCCTCCCAACTAGCTGGGATTACAGGCACCCACCACCATAATCAGGTAATTTTTTTGTATTTTTAGTAGAGACAGGGTTTCACCATGTTGGCCGGGCTGGTCTCGAACTCTTGACCTCAGGTGATCCGCCCGCCTTGGCATCCCAAAGTGCTGGGATTACAGGCGTGAGCCATGGCATCTGGTAAAAAATATTTCTATAGCTAAAGATTGACCAGCCCAAATAAAGCCTCTTTATTTCAAACAATTCCTATTCGTTTAGAAAGATAAAACCAGGCTGAGTGCAATGGCTCACTCCTATAATGCCACCACTTTGGGAGGCCAAGGCAGTCGTATTACATGAGGTCAGAAGTTCGAGACCAGCCCGGCCAACACGGTGAAACCCTGTCTCTACAAAAAATACAAAAATTAGCAGGGCGTAGAGGCGTGTGCCTGTAATCCCAGCTACTCAGGAGGCTGAGGCAGGAGAATCACTTGAACCCGGGAGGCAGAGGTTGCAGTGAGCGGAGATCACACCACTGCACTCCAGCCTGGGCCACAGAACAAGATTCTGTCTCAAAAATAAATAAACAAATAAATAAAACTAACATCAACCAAAAGGCAAAAAACACAAAGGAAAAGATTGATAGATTTGACTATGTAAAATTTTAAATAAAATGTCTCTACATAAAAAAAAAAACAAAAATAAAAGAAAATAATAAGCTGGGAAAAATATAGAACAGAAA
>NW_022326863.1:7599-26793 GCF_002776525.5 Piliocolobus tephrosceles | reverse complement strand
TTTCTGTTCTATATTTTTCCCAGCTTATTATTTTCTTTTATTTTTGTTTTTTTTTTTATGTAGAGACATTTTATTTAAAATTTTACATAGTCAAATCTATCAATCTTTTCCTTTGTGTTTTTTGCCTTTTGGTTGATGTTAGTTTTATTTATTTGTTTATTTATTTTTGAGACAGAATCTTGTTCTGTGGCCCAGGCTGGAGTGCAGTGGTGTGATCTCCGCTCACTGCAACCTCTGCCTCCCGGGTTCAAGTGATTCTCCTGCCTCAGCCTCCTGAGTAGCTGGGATTACAGGCACACGCCTCTACGCCCTGCTAATTTTTGTATTTTTTGTAGAGACAGGGTTTCACCGTGTTGGCCGGGCTGGTCTCGAACTTCTGACCTCATGTAATACGACTGCCTTGGCCTCCCAAAGTGGTGGCATTATAGGAGTGAGCCATTGCACTCAGCCTGGTTTTATCTTTCTAAACGAATAGGAATTGTTTGAAATAAAGAGGCTTTATTTGGGCTGGTCAATCTTTAGCTATAGAAATATTTTTTACCAGATGCCATGGCTCACGCCTGTAATCCCAGCACTTTGGGATGCCAAGGCGGGCGGATCACCTGAGGTCAAGAGTTCGAGACCAGCCCGGCCAACATGGTGAAACCCTGTCTCTACTAAAAATACAAAAAAATTACCTGATTATGGTGGTGGGTGCCTGTAATCCCAGCTAGTTGGGAGGCTGAGGCAGGAGAAGTGGAGGTTGCAGTGAGCTGAGAACGCACCATTGCACTCCAGCCTGGGCAACAAGAGTGAAACTCTGTCTCAAAAAAAAAATAAATAAATAAAATAAAATTTAAAAAAAGAAGTATTTTTGATGTAAACTGTTCCTACGGTTTTGTTTTGTTTTCTTTTTTGCCCTCCAAAGTGACAGTGGATACAGTTTTATTTTTGATAAAAATCAAACCTACAGAAAAATACAAAAATGGTACAAAAAACACCCATATACTTTTCCCTAGATTCATCAATTATTAACATTTTGCCATATTTGCTTCATCTCTTTCTTTTCCCCTGAACTATATGAATGATAATTGAAGCCGGATACGGTGGCTCACGCCTGTAATCCCAGCACTTTGGGAGGCTGAGGCAGGCAGATCACAAGGTCAGGAGTTCGAGACCAGCCTGACCAACATGGTGAAACCCGATCTCTACTAAAAATACAAAAATTAGCCAGGGGTGGTGGCTTGGACCTGAAATCCCAACTGCTCAGGAGGCTGAGGCAGAATAATCGCTTGAACCCGGGAGGCAGAGGTTGCAGTGAGTTGAGATCATGCCACTGCACTCCAGCCTGGGCGACAGAGCGAGACTCCATCTCAAAAAAAAAAAAAAAGGAGTCGGACATGGTGGCTCACGCCTGCAATCCCAGTACTTTGGGAGGCCGAGGTGGGTGGATCACAAGGTCAAGAGTTCAAGATCAGCCTGGCCAACATGGTGAAACCTATCTCTACTAAAAATACAAAAATTAGCCTGGCATGGTGGCCCATGCTTATAGTCCCAAGCCACTCGGGAGGCTAAGGCAGGAGGATCACTTGAACCTGGGAGGTGGAGGTTG
The DNA here is from genome assembly GCF_002776525.5 of Piliocolobus tephrosceles. Classification (NCBI taxonomy): domain Eukaryota; kingdom Metazoa; phylum Chordata; class Mammalia; order Primates; family Cercopithecidae; genus Piliocolobus; species Piliocolobus tephrosceles. Next base: position 25,202 of record NW_022326863.1, on the reverse strand, counting down.
CAGTGAGCTGAGATCGTGCCACTGCACTCCAGCCTGGGTGACAGAGTGAGACTCCATCTCAAAAAAAAGAAAAAGAAGATAATTGGAGATACCACGATGTGTCATAGTAATTACTCTGACATGTGTCCTCTAAGAACAAGGGCATTCAACTACATAATTACAATATAATTTTCCACTCAGGAAAATGAAAATTAATATAATACTATTATCTATGATCTAGACCATATTCAAATTTCCCCAGATATTCCTGTATTGTTTTTATTTCCCAGATCTAGGATCCAATCAAGGATAATGCACTGCATTCCGTTATTAGGTCTTTTTGGTTTTCCTTTATTCCATTATTTCCTTTATTCCTTTATTCTCAGTTGTTTTTTTCCTCTTTGATGACATTGATATCTTAGAAGTCCAGGTCAATTGTTTTCCAGAATATGCCTCACTTTGGATTTGCCTGATTGTTCCTTCATTATATTCAGGTTAAATTTTTGGTAGGAGTACTGCATAGGGGAAGTTGCATCCTTATCAGTTATCGCATCGGGAGGCACCTGATGTCAGTCTGCCCCTTTATTGGTGATGCTACATTCGATCATTTAGCTAGGATGGTGTCTGTTAGAGTTCTCTGTATCCTATTCCTAGCAATCTTTCACCCAATGGTTTTAGCATCCACTGATGATTCTTGGTTGAATTAATTATTACTATGGTAAGTTTTTAAATGGTGATTTTCTAGTTCTATCCCTTCCATCTATATTTAGTAGTTGGCATTCTTCTGTAAAGAATATCTCTCTCATCCAGGTGTGGTGGCTCACATCTGTAATCCCAGCACTTTGGGAGGCCAAGGCAGGCAGATCACTTGAGGCCAGGATTTTGAGACCAGCCTGGCCAACATAGCAAAACCCCGTCTCTACTAAAATACAAAAATTAGCTGGATGTGGTGGTGTGCACCTGTAGTCCCAGATACTCAGGACACTGGGTCAGGAGAATTGCTTGAACCAGGAGGCGGAGGTTGCAGCGAGCCAAGATTGTGCCATCGCACTCCAGCCTGGGTGACAGAGTGAGACTCCATCTCAAAAAAAAGAAAGAAAATCTTTTTCTTCTCTCCCCATCCTATCTACCCTATCTATCTTTGTTTTTTCAGTGTCAATATGGACTCACAGATTTTTTGTTGTTGTTAAATGTGTTTTAATCCATTCTTATTGTTATTCATTATTTATTTTAATGCTCAAAATGAGAGCTCACTCAAGCTGGTTCCTGTGTCCTTGTGACATATCCACATCAGTATTTTGAACACTCTTTGTTGTGTTTCTTTTTGCAAAATAATAATAATAACCTTCTTATGCAAAAGGTAGCATCTTTTTTACATCTTGCATTTTTTGCTTAAGATATTTTGAAAATCACTGCAGTGCAGTTTATAGATCTCTTCGTCATTATTACTTATTTGCATTTGTGTGTGTGTGTGTGTGTGTGTGTGTGTGTAACAATAGTTTGCCCTGTCAATCTCCTAAGCAGGAACACAAAACCGCCGATCCAGGTTCACCTATACTTTCCCTGGTCCAGCCGTGGAGTCAGTCATTTTTCTGAGGAGCCCTGGTTCTTGTTAATGGGTTCTAGTATTTAGAAACCCAAATGCTAGGTATGTTCACTGCTACTGGTGTGTCTTTGCCTCTAAGCCGTATCAGTAGAAAGAATAAGGGTGTGTATGTGTGTGTGTTTATGTATATATGCATGCATACATACACACATATGCATATGTAGATTTGTTTACATACAGATGAATGTGTATGCATATATATATACACACATCTATATATACATCTATATATACTATATATATAATATATATATATATTCCCATTCTTCTTCCTCTTTCCCTTAGTGATCATGTTGATTTCCAACATCATCAGTATATCTGCTGTCTCATTCCATTTCCATTCATGCCTGTAGGGAATTAGTTAATTAGTTACTGGCTTATCCTCCTATGTTTCTTTTTGGAAAAAAAGTCTGTGTACATATATATATATATAGTTTGCACTTCCTATACAAAAGGCAGTATACTATACTCTTTTGTGCTTTAAGAAGATATTCTGAAAATCACTCCATATTGGCTCATAGAGCTCTTCCTCATTAATTTTTACCTTTGTGTGTTTCCACATATGCAATAGTTTACTCAGGCAATCTCCTATGTAGGACATTTAGGTTTCCCATATTTTGCTATTATCAATCATGATATAATGAATGTACATGTATTTTTGTATTGTCAGAAGTGTATCTTTGGCGTAAATTCCTAGAAGTATTAGAGCTGGGTCAAAGGTTGCATACATATGCCATTTTGTTAGATATTGCAAAATTTCCTTCTACAGGGCTTACTATTTTGCTTTCCATACCAGCAAAATACAAGAGTGCTGCTCTCCTACTGCCTCTTGGAGAGTTTTGAGAAGCTTTTGGATTTTATCAATCTGACAGATTAGAAATGCCACTTCTGTGTAGTTTTCATTTATTTATTATTATTTTAATACTATTATTATTATTATTATTTGAGATGGAGTCTTGCTCTGTCACCCAGGCTGGAGTGCAGTGGTATGATCTCAGCTCACTGCAACCTCCGCCTCCTAGGTTCAAGCAATTCTCCTTCTTCAGCCTCCCGAGTAGCTGGGAGCACCATGCCCAGTTAATTTTTGCATTTATAGTGGAGACACGGTTTCATCATGTTGGCCAGGCTGACCTCAGGTGATCTGCCCGTGTCGGCCTCCCAAATTGCTGAGATTACAAGCGTAAGCTACTATGCCCAGCCTTATTTTATTATTTTTTTGGGTCAGGGTCTCATTCTGTTAACCAGGCTGGAGTGCCGTGGTATGATCATAGCTCACTGCAGCCTTGATTTCCTGGGCTCTGGTGATCCTCCCACCTCAGCCTCCCGAGTAGCTGGACTAGAGGCGCTTGCCACCACGTCTAGCTAATTTTGTTTCACCATGTTGGCCAGGCTGGTCTTGAACGCCTGACCTCAAGTAATCCACCCACCTCTGCCTCCCAAAGCGCTGGGATTATAGGCGTGGTCCAGAAAGCTTTTTCTAACACCTAAGTTGTAAAGGAATTTCATTCATGTTTTCTGCTAGTAAAGATGGTTTCTTTTTTTCTTTTTAAAACACTTAGATCTTTAATTTATTAGGAGTTTATTCTTGTGTATGGGGTAAGGCATGAATCCAATTATATATTTTTCTAAGTGATTATCGAATTGTCCATATATATGTATGTATTTTTTATTTTTTTGAGACAGAATCTCACTCTGCCACCCAGGCTGGAATGCAGTGATGTGATCAGATTTCACAGCAACCTCAAACTCCTGGGCTGAAGCAATCATGTCACCTCAGCCTCCCAAGTAGCTGGGACTACACACACACCACCATGCCTGGCTAATTAAAATTTTTTTTTTTTTTTTGTAGAGACAGGATTTTGCTGTGTTGTACAGGCTGGTCTCAAATCCCTGGCCTCAAGCAATCCTCCTGCCCTGGCCACCCAAAGAGCTGGGATTACAGGGGTGAGCCACCATGGCTGGCTCCAGTATAATTTTTTCAAGTTCATCTTTCCCTGAGTGATTTAGGATGCTACCTGTGTCACATACTCAATTTCTATGTGCATTGGTCTATTTATGGACTTTCTATTCTGTTTCACTGGTTTGTCTATTGATGTGCTGGTACCATATGTTTTGATTATAGAGGCGTTATGGTATGTTTAGTGCCAATAGGGTTTGTTCTTCATTCTTCTTCTTCTTCTTTTTTTTGAGATGGAGTCTCATTCTGTTGCCCAAGTTGTTGTTCAATGGCATGATCTTGGCTCACTGCAACCTCCACTCCCCAGATTCAAGTGATTATCTTGCCTCAGTCTCCCAAGTAGCTGGGATTACAGGCAGATGCCAGCACGCCAGGCAAATTTTCTTTTGTGTTTTTTGTAGAGATCAGGTTTCACCCTGTTGGCCAGGCTGCTCTTGAACTCCTGACCTTAAGTGATCTGCTCACCTCAGCCTCCCAAAGTGCTGGGATTATAGGTGTGAGCCACCGCGCCCAGCCTATTTTTCTTTTTAAGGATTTTCCTGGCTATAACCAGGCCGATTTTTCCATGTGTACTTTAAAATGAACATGTCTCACTCCAAATTATATAAAATTTAAAATATTTTTTTGTGTTAATGGTGTTCATGTTAGTGGTATGAATGGTTAGTGGTATAACCTAGATCTAACTGACCTTTCTCCCAAAGTGCAGTCTGACACACACCCTATAGCATCAGTACTTTATACTTACTGGCCAGTTTCATGCTGAAATTAGTCAGATATCTGTTCTTATACTTAGTGTCCTGGTCATTCATTTGTTAAAATGTTTTCAATATACCTTCTTTCAGGGTTTTGTGTGAACAGCTATTTCTAGAATTCCAGAATAAAGAAGTAAAAGTAGCAGTAGCCTGTTTCCTCAGCCTGGCTAGGACCACATGTATTAGTACTTTTTTTTTTTTTTTTTTTTGATGATATAGAGTCTCAGTCTGTCATCAGGCTGGAGTGCAGTGGTGCGATCTCAGCTCACTGCAACCTCTGCCTCCTGGGTTGAAGCGATTCTCCTGCCTCAGCCTCCTGAGTAGCTCTGACTTACAGGTGCTTGCTACCATACCCGGCTAATTTTTGTATTTTTAGTAGAGATGGGATTTCACCATGTTAGCCAGGATGGTCTCAGTCTCCTGATCTCATGATTTGCCCACCTTGGCCAGTACATTTTCATACCGCTCTAAAGAACTGCCTGAGACTTGCCTGGGCGTGGTGGCTCAAGCCTGTAATCCCAGCACTTTGGGAGGCCGAGACAGGCGGATCACGAGGTCAGGAGATCGAAACCATCCTGGCTAACACGGTGAAACCCCGTCTCTACTAAAAAAAATACAAAAAACTAGCCGGGCGAGGTGGCGGGCGCCTGTAGTCCCAGCTACTCGGGAGGCTGAGGCAGGAGAATGGCGTAAACCCGGGAGGCGGAGCTTGCAGTGAGCTGAGATCCGGCCACTGCACTCCAGCCTGGGCGACAGAGTGAGACTCCGTCTCAAAAAAAAAAAAAGAACTGCCTGAGACTGGGTGATTTATAAAGGAAAGAGGTTTAATTGATCGACAGTTCAGTATGGCTGGGGAGGCCTCAGGAAACTTACAATCGTGGTGGAAGGTAAAGGGGAAGCAAGGCATCTTCTTCCCAAGGTGGCAGAAAGAAGTGCCAAGTGAAGGGGGAAGAGCCCCTTAAAAAACCATGAGATCTCATGAGAACTCACTATCCCAAGAATAGCATGGGGGAACCACCCCGCCACCATGATTCAATTACCTCCCCCAGTCTCTCCCTTGACACATGGGGACTGTGGGGATTACAATTCAAGATGAGATTTGGGTGAGGACACAAAGTTGTCTAACCATATCACCAATTAATTAATCCCCTCAACACATTTACTGGGCCCCAGTTTCCCTGCTAATGTGTCAGTAGGTGTTATTGTGCCCCAAAGTGGACAGAATATAAGGGCCAAAAACAAGTGGCAGTTTTATACTTGCGATACCACATGTTTGTACAACTTTTTAGTTTTCGACATGCCTTCACATAGGTTCTCTCATTCATCCAGGAGATACTTGCGACAAAGTAGGAAATGCCCTCATCATTGAATCAGAAGACCTGGATTTAGGTCGTCATTCTGCATCTCGTTATCATATGAGCTTCTCCAAGTTAATTTACTTCTGACCTCTAGTTGTCCCACATATAAAACTGAGGATAGATAAACTTATTGTGTAGGGTTGTTACAAAAATTAAATAGAATTCATTTTTCAACAGACATTTTTTTTCCCCTGAGACGTAGTCTCACTCTGTTGCCCAGGCTGGAGTGCAGTGGCACAATCTAAGCTCACTGCAACCTCCACCTCCCAGATTCAAGTGATTCTTGTGCCTCAGCCTCCCGACCAGCTGGGATTACAGGTGTAGGCCACCACTTCCAGCTAATTTTTATGTTTTTAGTAGAGACAGCGTTTCATCGTGTTGGCTAGGTTTGTCAAGAACTCCTGACTTCAGGTGATCTGCCCACCTTGGCCTCCCAAAGTGGTGGGATTACAGGAGTGAGCCACTGTGCCTGGCCTTAACAAACATATTGATCAGCAAACATGTCAGTCATGGTCTAAAAAACTGGGGCCTTGGAGCAGAGTAAGTCACCATCTCTGCCCTCTCAAGAAGCCTGTGGTTTAGTGGAATGAATCCCACTCCTGCTGTCTGATATCCGGGGAGAAAAAGGAACGATTCAGCAGGATCAAAATCCTAATGTGGAAGGACTCAGAGAACATGTCTGTCTACCTAGGGGTCAAAAACACAAATGGGTGAATCTACCAGGTTTGCCTGAGACAGTCCTGGTTTACATCTACTGCCCTGACATTTAAACCCTGGGCTGCTCAAACAAATCATGTCTGCATTTTGGTCCCTGGTTCTTGACAGTTGGTTTCCCGTCTGATAACAGGGCCCTGTTCACTCTGCTGCTCTTCTGTCCTCTAATTTTTGACACCCCCGTGTGTCTACCCTTTTCAGAAGTTCCAGCGTGAGCTAAGCACCAAACGGGTGCTGAATACAGTGAGTACAGGTGCTCATGTGCTTCTTGGGAAGATCCTACAAAACCACATGTTGGACCTTCGAATTAGCAACTCCAAGCTCTTCTGGCGGGCACTGGCCATGCTGCAGGTAGGGATATGATGGGGCAGGGCTGGGTGGGGCCTGGCCTCAATGCTTAGGCTGTCAGAGGAGGGCATTTTGCAGAGGTATGGAAATGTGTAAGAGTACAGGCTCCTTTTTCTATGTGCTTCTGCTCCTCCGATTAGGTGCATCTTCCCCTTAAGGAGTGTGTGAGCACACTTGGGTGTGTTTGTGAAATTGTAATTATTAGGCAAGACTGTTTCCGTTACAAATGTGATGGAAAATGAGTTTATACTGGTTTAAGCTAAACAAAGAAAATGACAACTGATATAACTGAACAATCTTAGGGCAGCTAAATCTAATATGTTCCAGAACTTTCCACCCTTAACTCTGCTTTCCTCTGTGTTGCTCTCATTCTTTTTTTTTTTTTTTGAGATGGGGTCTTGCACTATCACCCAGGCTGGAGTACAGCAGTGCTATTTCAGCTCAGCACAACCTCCAACTCTGAGGTTCCAGTGATTCTCCTGCCTCAGTCTCCTGAGTATCTGGGATTATAGGCACCCACCACCATGCCCAGCTAATTTTGTATTTTTTAGCAGAGACAAGGTTTTGCCATATTGGCCAGGCTGGTCTGGAACTCCTGACCTCAGGTGATCCACCCGCCTTAGCCTCCCAAAGTGCTGGGATTACAGGCGTAAGTCACTGCGCCCAGTCGTTGTTCTCATTTTTAGGCAAGTTTTCTCCATTAGGTGGCAAACTGGCCATCAGTAGTGCCAGCCTGACAACTTACTTGGCAATACTAGTGGGCAAAGAACTTGCCTGTCCTGTGGTTCTTGCAAATGCCTGGTCGGAGGCTCTTGCTTGGGACACATGCATGTCCCTGAAGCAATCACTGTTTTCCAGGGCAAGGGGTGCTCTGCCCAGTCTGGTTCATGTGCTCTCCCTTCAGGATGGTGGTGGAAAAAGGGCTGGGAGGTGAGCCTCAATCCAACCTCATTACCTGAGCATGGGGGAGTGATAGATCCTCAGAGGAAAACCAAGGTGCTGATACCAGAAGGAGGAGTGGATGCTGAGCAGACAGCACAACAGATGGTCATGAAAGTGGGGTCACCAGTTCAGCAAATAAAAATACAGGACGCCCAGTTAAATTTGAATTTCAGATAAATATGGAATAATTTTTCATTAAGTATGCTCTATGCAATATTTGAGTTTTTTTTAATTTTTTTCATTATATATTTGGATGTCCTGTATTTTTGTTCACAAAATCTGGCAACCCTATGTGAAAGGAATCAATCGATGAACACTTAGTGAGCACCCACCAGGTCCCCAAAATAAACTATGGTCCTTACTGAAGTCCAGTGGAGGTACAAAGAAGGTGGGGGTCAGTATGCATTATAGCAAAAAGAAGGCCTCATGGAAGAGATGGTATTTGAGCTAGGCCTTGTGGTTATGGCTTGGACAGATGGACAGAAGGGCATTCCTGTTAGGTCATTCACCAAGTCCCAGAAAGGGGACTGGGCATGATATGTGAGGGACACAGGTCTGACCAGAGTGGCGAGTCACTTTAGAGCACAGTGAGGATTGTGAAGAAGTAGGAAGGGGAGGGATATGGAAGGTTAAAGTCAGGCAGGAATTTGGACTTGCCAAATGCAGCTAGACCTGTGCTGTCCAAAACACTGGCCACTAGTCACATGTGGCTACTGAGCACTTGAAATGTGGCTAGTGTGACTAAGGAACTGAATTTTTAATTTTATGTAAAAACCAAAGCTGTATAATTTTTAAATTAAATGTAACTTTAATGTTTTGGTAGGACTACATTTTGCTTTTTAGCATTGCAAATCTAGCATCCAAATTGAGGTGGGCTGGCTGGGCATGGTGGCTTATGCTGTAATCCCAGCATTCTGGAAGGCTGAAGTGGGCAGATCACTTGAGGTCAGGAGTTCGAGACCAGCTTGGCCAACATGGTGAAACCCTATCTCTACTAAAAAAAAAAAAAAAAAGGCCAGGCATGTTGGCACAGGCCTATAGTCCTATCTATTAGGGAGGCTGAGGCAGGAGAGTTGCTTGAATCTGGGAGGTGGAGGTTTCAGTGAGCCAAGATAGTGCCACTCCACTCCAGCCTAGGTGACAGAGTGGGACTCTCTCTCAAAAAAAAAAAAAAAATCAAAAAGAGTCACAGAAAACCAAATTGAGGTGTACTCTAATTGGAAAATACACACTGGATTTCAAAATACAAAATATGAATATAGAAAAATATTGCAAAATATCTCACTAATAATGTTTAATGTTGTTTACATTGGGTTATATACTGGGTTAAATGAAATATATTATTAAAATTGATTTCAGGCCAGGCGTGGTGGCTCATGCCTATAATCCCAGCACTTTGGGAGGACAAGGCAGGCAGATCACAAAGTCAGGAGAAATAGGTGAAATCAATTTTTTTTTTTTTTTTTGAGATGTATTCTCGCTCTGTCACCCAGGCTGGAGTGCAGTGGCACGATCTTGGCTCACTGTAACCTCCGCCTCCTGGGTTCAGATGATTCTCCTGCCTCAGCCTCCTGAGTAGCTGGGATTACAGGCATGTGCCACCATGCCCAGCTAATTTTTTTTTTTTTTTGTATTTTTAGTAGAGATGGGGTTTCACCATATTGGTCAGGCTGGTCTCCAACTCCTGACCTTGTGATCTGCCTGCCTCGGCCTCTTGAAGTGCTGGGATTACAGGTGTGAGCTGCCGTGCCCGGCCAATCTCACCGATTTCTTTTTTTAATACATCTACTAAAAACACACATGTGGTTTGCATTATTTTTTTTTTCTTTATTTTTAGTTTTTTAGAGACAGGGTCTCACGCTGTTACCCAAGCTGGAGTGCAGTGCAGTGGCATCACCATGGCTCACTACAGCTCAAACTCCTGAGCTCAGGCAATCCTCCCACCTCAGCCTCCTGAGTGGCTGGGACGATAGGCAGGTGCCACCACACCCTGCTAATTTATTTTATTTTTTGTAGAGATGGGGGTCTTGCTATGTTTCCTAGGCTGGTCTCGAACTCCTGGGCTCAAGTGATCCTCCTGTTTTGACCTCCCAAAATGCTGGGATTATAGGTGTGAGCCACCATGCCCAGCCTTGCATTATATTTCTACTGGACAATGCTGAGCTAGACAGAGAGGAAGGTAGTGACAAAATGGAAGCAGTGTTTGCAGATGAACAGTCTCACATTAGTGTGCAAGATGGATGTGGTTACAGGGGAAACTAGAGAGAGGGAGTCCAGATCACCAACCTACGGGATTGGTGTGACATGCATGCAAATTTGACCAATTTACCATTAATTCTCCAGTTTAACCCAGCCAATCAAGCCCACCACCAACCCCCTTAACCTAGTTTTTCTTTACACCTGGGAATTACGAGTTTAGGATTGCCAACATGGACAAATCATCTACAGCCTCTCCAGCCAGGCTTCGGGATCCCAGCCTCCCACTCTCAGAGTTCCTTCTTCTCCCTTGACTCCATTCTTAGTTCCTCTGGCCTTTAGCCTGACACTGGTCCTACCACTTTTTCCTTAGCGGTTCTCTGGACAGTCCAAGGCTCGATGCATCGAGAGCCTCCTCCGAGTGATCCACTTTCCCCAGCCACTGTCAGATGATATTCGGGCTGCTCCCATCTCCTGCCATGTCCAGGTTGCACATGAGAAGGAACAGGTATCCTGCCCACTGCTGGTCATTCAACAAAAAGTTATTGAGTACTTTCAATATGCCAAGAAGTTTGTTTGGCACTGGGTTTACAAAGCTCAGTGGCATTCTGCTCACAAGGACCTCCACATTCATGGGGGAGACATGACTGTAACAAGTGGTCCTGGAGGTGTGAAAAAGGTACTACAGGGGCACAGAAAAGGAGTCTTCTATTCTGCCTAGGAAGGGAGTCAGGAAAAAGAGGCAGAAAAGGTATTTGGACTGGGTTTTGAAGGACGAATACGAGTTTTCCTGGTCAAAATGAAGGTTTCTCTCTGCTCTTAATCCACCTTGTTACCACCTTCTGGTCTTCATAACATCCAATGTCCATCTAACCTGGTGACTCCTGATTCCTATATCAAATGCTTTAACTGCTGCAGGGTTCTGGTTTTTTTTTTTTTTTTTTTTTTTGAGAGGGAGTCTTGCTCTGTCACCCGGGCTGCTGGAGTGCAGTGGCGCGATCTCGGCTCACTGCAACCTCTGCGCTCCCAGGTTCAAGAGATTCTCTTGCTTCATCCTCCCAAATAGCTGGGATTACAGGTGCCAGCCACCAATGCCTGGCTGATTTTTGTATTTTTAGTAGAGACGGGGTATCGCCATATTGGCCAGGCTTGTCTCAGACTCCTGAACTTAAGTGATCTGCCCGCCTCGGCCTCCCAAAGTGCTGGGATTACAGATGTGAGCCACTGTGCCCGACCTTCCCCCGGGGCTCTTTCTCTAATGACCTAATTCCCTCAGGCTTCAGTGCCCGCTGCCTCTTCCCCACAGGTGATCCCCATCGCCTTGCTGAGCCTCCTATTCCGGTGCTCGATTACTGAGGCTCAGGCACACCTGGCTGCAGCTCCTTCTGTCTGTGAGGCTGTCAGGAGTGCTCTTGCTGGGCCAGGTCAGAAGCGCACCGCGGACCCCCTGGAGATCCTAGAGCCTGACGGTCAGTGAACCCGTGTTTCTGGGTGGGTGAAAGGGGCCCAACCCTGCCCACTTCAGCCCAGCCGGCCCAAGGGGACTTGTGCTAGCAGCATATGTGGAAGGAAGAAGTCCCATTTCCAGGGGCACCAGCAGCCCAGGATAGGGAGAAAGATTCTCTCCATTTTGGGGGAGAGTTCTTTCTCTTGACCTAGTGGTTTCTACTCTCACCAACTTATTCTGATTTGAGAAATAAAATGAAATGTCTTATTTTGGAAAGTTAACCTTTCAAAGTCAGTAAATCAAATAGTAGATCAGAGATGGGACAGGATGGGTGGCATGGGTTGGTCTTAACAGCAGATTTGTTCCTTTAATTCTGCCCCCAACTCAATTTCATTGGTCCCTAACACAGCCTTATACTAATATCCCTGTATTTTCATTACCAACATGCAGCCAGGTGTACATACGTGCACACACACTCCAATCCCACACAGACACACAATGAGAGGTGGGAACTTTTAGATAATTCCAGGGGAAGAGGGAAGAAGTTGTGTACCTAACATAGGAAATCCAGAAAAAGGGCAGTCTTAATCAGACATGACAAGATCTAGAATGAATGCTACATCCACGCATTAGACCATGAAATGAGGGTCACATCCCCTGCCCCGTGTTTGTAAGAGGAACATAAGGAACTCTGGGGGTGCTGAAAGCCCTTGGTGGTGGGACCCAACAAACACTAGAAACCCCAGGCTGTACATTTTAGACATCTGCTGCCCCATGTTTTGACAAATTAAAGGACCCTCGCTCATCCTAGATTCATGGCAGCTCTTTAGGGCCTGTGATATATGGCCCTGACAGTAGAGAGCTGGTTCCTCCTTGTGCCTGAGAAATATCCAGGTAATAGACACTCAGGAACATTCCTCTAGGGATGAAACTCGCTGGAAAGGTCCCTGGAACTTTTAGGCAGGAGGGTGACTGCAAAGGAGCCAGATTTTGGTTTTATGGGGATAGGGTGATCAACCTTTTTAAGGTGGCCATGGGCCCCTCTGTGCATCTGTGGGCCTGCAGCCTGTATCTGAGCTCTGTTTTCCTGTTCCACATCTTCACACTGATGCCTTGGATCATCAGTAATCCCCCTTTCCCCAGCCACTACTCTCACGGTGCTTTCTGAGTACCACCCCTTTCATCCTCCACAAACACCTCTCCCAAATTCAAGATAGCTAAAGTTAGGAAAGGCTCCTGGAAAGACCCTCTGCTTCTCTTTACCCACAACTCTCTACCATGTTCTTTCATGAGGTCAGTCCATCTCTGAGCATGGTGTCATGAACAGTGTCAAGTCTGAGAAGATACCTAGCATTCTGGGACCCCAAAGGTCAGAGCACCCCTTGATCCTGTTGATAATGCCAACCTGTACAGTAGCTCCCCTCCCACATTTGGAGGGGCTAGAGCACAGGGTTAGATTTCTTCAAGGCTGGATGCAGAAGAACTCTAGAAGCCCTGAGTTCTTTTAGTTGCCAAGTATGTGGATGGCATGAAGACATCAAGTGAATTCGATTCTTACATAGTTGGACACAATATTCAGGTATTATGGACAAGGTGGAGTACTGTTCAGCCTTGGGGGACATTAGAAGCTAGACACACTCTGGCATTGTGGCAGAGACAAAGATGACTAAGATCTGATCCCTACCCCTTAGAAACTCACAAGCATGTAGCAATTGGAATACAAGACAGAGTTGAAATGGATTAAACAGCAGGGTAAGTACAGAGAGCTGTTGAAATTACAGGGTAGGCCAAGAGTCAAGGAAAGTTTTGGAAGAAAGGAGGCTGGGGTGGGGTAAAGGAACAGCCAAAGAAAACCCAAGAAGGTTTGAAGACTCACAGTGGGATATGGATCTGATAGCAGAGAATCCGGTCATTGTCAATGGGATTTGTGCTCTAGGCAGAGCTAAACAAGTTCAAAGATTTTTTTAGAACTATTCAGAGACAAATGATAGGGTGACAACTTTTGCGGTTATTTGGAGAAAGTAAACATCTGAGGGCAAAAACAGCAAGAGAGTAATCCATTATTAATACAAGGCAGTAATTATGTAAAAAGTACTAAAGGGCCTGGGCCTGAAGACTGGATTAGATTGTAGAAGATGAAGAAAACAATTTCCCAGCACATGTATTTGCTGGATCAAAAGCAAAAGGGGGCCAGGTGTGCCATCCTAGCTACTTGAGAGGCTGAGATGGGAGGATCACTTGAGTCCAGGAGTTCAAGGCCAGGCTGGGCAACATAACAAGACCCTGGCTCTAAACAAGAAAAAAAAACAAGAGGGGATGGGGCAAAAGATATTTGGATATCACACATACTCTAAGCCTGATATTTTTTAGGTATATAATGGAACTCATGAACTTGCCTCCAAAATCAGCTAGCAATTCTTTTCATAATTTAGACTGTCTCTCTCTCCTTTTTTTTTTTTTTAAGGAAATAGTCTCACTATGTTGTCCAGATTGCAGTGCAGTGGTGCGGTCATAGCTCACTGCAGCCTTGAACTCCTTGGCTTAAGCAGTCTTCCTGCCTCAGCCTCCCGAGTAGCTAGGACTGCAAATGTGCACCACCACACCCGGCTCAAATTTTTTTTTTTTTTTGTAAAGATGGGGCCTGCTACATTGCTCAGGCTGGTCTTGATTCTTGGCCTCCAGTGATCTTACTGCCTTAGCCACCCAAAGTGCTGGGATCATATGTGTGAATCACCACACCTGGCCAACATTCATCTGGTCTAACATTCAGATTGTTTTGAATATTACACAGCCTGGAGCTAGCTCTTGAATATTAGATAGGCTGTAACATTGAAAGAGGATGTTGGGACCAGGTAGGAGACAGAGGGGTCTCCATTTGGTTTCAGGGATGGGCTCTACAAATCCAGCAAAAATGCCTAAGATCCAGTGGAAACTTAGGGTTGGACCCAATTGGACAGGTGGGTCAAATCCTAGGGTTGAGAGGACAGGTACTGTATTTAGGTGATGCAAAATGCTCCCATCCTGGGAGAGAGAAGTGGGTCATTTTTAAGCTAGTGACTGGGGTGCTATGAAAAAGATAAGGAAAAAGACAAGAAGAGGATTCCTGGGGCATCTTGTAGTCACAGAAAGTAAAGAATTGCTCAGAACCTCCACACGGATGAGAATATGTCAAAGGGATGCAGTAGCCATTGTGAAAGAGCTGCTAGTGCCTAAAGTGGGAACAATTTGAGCAACAAAATAAATACACAAGCTGGGCATGGTGGTAGGTGACAGTAGTCCCAGCTACTTGGGACGTGAGGTGGGAGGATCGATTGCGTAAGCCCAGGAGGTCGAGTCTGCAGTGAGCTGTGATCATGCCACTGCACTCCAGCCTGGGCAACAGAGTGAGACCCTGTCTCAAATAAATACATAAAATAAAATAACACTTGGTTTAAAAAATACATAAATACACGTGAATTCATACCATTATAAGCAAATGATTAAATAAATAAAGTGTGGGAAAGTACCAATTTTTCCTAAAGAATTCTAAATAATAAACACATACACACACACACACACACACACACACACACTCCTTTAGGAAATGGAGCTTAATCACCCCACACCACCGCTCCTCCAATGTGGGTTAGATTTAGGGTCTCTCTTACCAAAAAAACAGAGTATGGGAAAGGGAATGGATTTTACAGTGGAAAAACCAGGCAAGCAGTACCCTAATCAAGTAATCAAAATGAGCATCACCAGCTGGTATCACGTACCTCCTGATATGATATATGAGAAGGGCATGTCACCTCTGTGGTATTCTTCCCCCAAACACATAACCTCAGTCTAAGCATAAACAAAACATCACAGTAACCCAACTTTAGGGACATATTACAAAATACCTGTTCATATTACAAAATACCTGAACATTTTCAGTCGTGCAAAACAAGGAAAGACTGAGAAACTGTCATAGACCAGAAGAGGCTTAGGAGGCATGACTCATGTACAGGGTGCTACCCTCGGTTGGATCCTGGAAAGATAAATGACTTTAGTGGCAAAACTGGTGAAATCACATGAAATCTGGAGTTTAGTTAATAGTAAATATACCAACGTTAATCTCATAGTTTTGACAAATGTACCAAAGTTATATAAGATGTTAATGTTAGGTGAAACTAGGTGAAGAATATATGGGAATTTGCTGTACTATCTTTGTAACTTTTCTGTAAACCTGAAATTTTTCGAAAACAAAAAAGTTTCTTCAAAAAATAAACTGAAAGCCTTTCCTCTTAGATCTGGAACGTGACAAAGATCCCCACTTTCACTACTGTTATTCAACATAGTACTGGAAGTCCTAGCTAGAGCAATCAGACAAGAGAAGGAAATAAAGGGTATCCAAATTGGAAAGGAAAAAGTCAAGTTATCCTTATTTGAAGATGATGTGATTTTTTATTTATTTATTTTATTATTATTATTGTTTTTGAGACACAGTCTCACTCTGTCGCCTAGGCTGAGGTGCAGTGGCACAATCTCGGCTCACTGCAACCTCCGCCTCCCGGGTCCAATTGATTCTCCTGCTTCAGCCTCCTGAGTAGCTGAGATTATAGGTGCATGCCACCATGCCTGGCTAATTTTTTATATATTTTTTTAGTGGAGATGGGGTTTCACCATGTTGGCTAGGCTGGTGTCGAACTCCTGACCTTGTGATCCACCTGCCTCAGCCTCCCAAAGTATTGGGATTACAGGTGTGAGCCACTGCACCCGGCAAAATCTCTACAATGAAAACTATAAAACACTGATAAGAGAAATTGAAGATGGCACAGAAAAATGGAAAGATATTCCATAATCATGGATTGGAAGAATCAATGTTAAAATGTCCATAGTACCCAAAGCAATCTATAGCTTCAATGCAATCCCTATAAAAATATCAATGACATTCTTCACAGAAATAGAAAAAACATCCTAAAATTTATATGGAACCACAAAAGACCTAGAATAACCACAGCTATCCTGAGCAAAAAGAACAAAACTAGAGGAATCCATTACCTAACTTCAAATTACATTACAGAGTTATAGTAACCAAAACAGCATGGTACTGGCATAAAAACAGATACATAGACCAACGTAACAGAATAGATAACTCAAAAACAAATTCATACACCTGCAGTGAACTCATTTTTGACAAAGGTGCCAAGAACATACATTGGGGAAAAGACAGTTTCTTTAATAAATGATTCTGGGAAAAGTGGATCTCTCATATGGTTTGGTTCTGTGTTGCCACCCAAATCTCATGTTGAATTATAATTCCCAGTGTTGCAGGAGGGACCTGCTGGGAGATGATTGGATAATGGGAGTGGAGTTCCCCCATTCTATTTTCATGATAGTGAGTTATCACAAGATCTTATGGTTTAAAAGTGTGTGGCACTCTCCTCTTCGTGCTCTCTCTCTTTCCTGCTGCTATGTGAAGAAGGTGTTGGCTTCTGCTTCACCTTCCACCATGATTGTAAGTTTCCTAAGGCCTCCCAGTCATATTTCCTGTTAAGCCTGTGAAACTGTGAGTCAATTAAACCTCCTTTCTTCATAAATTACCCAGTCTCAGGTAGTGTATCATATGCAGAAGAATGAAACTAGACCCGTATCTCTCGCCATATACAAAAATCAAATCAAAATGGATTAGAGACTTAAATCTCAAATTATGAAATTACTATCAGAAAACATTGGGGGAAACTCTCTAGGACATTACCCTGGGCAAAAGTTTCTTGAGTAATTTCCTACAAGCACAGGAAACCAAAGCAAAAATGGACAAATGGGATCACATTAAGTTAAAAAGCTTTTGTACAGCAAAGGAAATAATCAACAAAGTGAAGAGACAATCCACAGAATGGGAGAAAATGTATAGAAACTACCCATATGACAAGGGATTAATAACTATATATATGTATATATGGAGCTCAACTCTATAGGAAGAAATCTAATAATCCAATTTAAAAATTGGCAAAAGATTCGAATAGACAGCCGGGTGTGGTGGCTCATGCCTGTAATCCCAGTACTTTGGGAGGCTGAGGTGGGCGAATCATGAGGTCAGGAGTTCAAGAACAGCCTGGCCAACATGGTGAAACCCCGTCTCTACTAAAAATACAAAAATTAGCTGGGCATGGTGGCACGTGCCTGTAATCCCAGCTACTAGGGAGGTTAAGGCAGGAGAATTGCTTGAACCGGCACCCAGGAGGTGGAGGTTGTAGTGAGCCGAGATTGCAGCATTGCACTCCAGCCTGGGCTATAGAGCAAGACTCCGTCTCAAAAAAAAAAAAAAAAAAAAAAAAAAAAA
>NW_022326863.1:0-7499 GCF_002776525.5 Piliocolobus tephrosceles | reverse complement strand
TAAAAAAAAAAAAAAAAAAAAAAAAAAAAAAAAAAAAAAAATTTTGAATAGACATTTCTCAAAAGAAGACATACAAATGGCAAATAATTATATGAAAAAGTGCTCAACATCACTGATCATCAGAGAAATGCAAATCAAAACTACAATGAGATATTATCTCACTCCAATTAAAAGACAGGCAATAACAAATGCTGGAGACAGGCAGTAACAAATGCTGGAGAGAATGTGTAGAAAAGGGAACCCTTGTATACTGTTGGGAATGTAAATTTGTATAGCCACTATGGAGAGCAATACCACTGCTGGATATAAAGACAAAAGAAAGGAAATCAGTATATTGAAGAGATGTCCGCACTCCCATGTTTGTTGCAGCACTGTTCACAATAGCCAAAATTTGGAAGCAACCCAAGTGTCCATCAACAGATGAACAGGTAAAGAAAATGTGGTACGTATACACAATGGAGTACTATTCATCCATAAAAAAATAAGGTTCTGTCATTTGCAACATGAGGGATAGAACTTATTTCACTTATTATGTTAGGTGAAATAAGCCAGGTACAGAAAAACAAATGTTGCGTGTTCTCACTTACTTGTGGGATCTAAAAATCAAAACAGGCTGGGCGTGGTGGCTCGCCTGTAATCCCAGCACTTTGGGAGGCCAAGGCAGGTGGATCACCTGAGGTTAGAAGTTCAAGACCGGCCTGGTCAATATGGCAAAACCCCTTCTCTACTAAAAATACAAAAATCAGCTAGGTGTGGTGGTGGGCGCCTGTAATTACCAGCTACTTGGGAGGCTGAGGCAATAGAATGGCTTGAACCCGGGAGGCAAAGGTTGCAGTGAGCTGAGATTGTGCCACTGCGCTCCAGCCTGGAGACAGAGTGAGACTCCAGCTCAAAAAAAAAAAAAAAAAAAAAAAAAATTACTTGACCTTATATTCTAGTTTGTGGTTTGGGACATTTAACACCATACCTGGACTTCCAGGGAGTGACTGGCTCCAGAGAAAATGCTTGTAGGGCAGAACAGGCCACTTGGGAGGCCTGCTTCTTTAAAACCTTGCCTCCATCCTCCCTACTTAATGACAAGCTGTCTAGCCCAATCCTAGAAGAGTCATAAAGGGGTTCTTCCCTGAGCTTTGGCTGTCAGAGCAGAGCCTGTGGACAACTGCAGGAAGGGGCAGCAGATGGTACTCTGGGTATGGCTCAGAGAAGAGACCTAAGTAGCATGCACATTGGCTGGATGCCATCAGATTTACCTTGGGATGCCCATTGTGATGTCATATGGAGTCACAGCCTTGAGGCAGAAAACTCTTTGGCTGAGAAGAGCATGGGGTTGAGAAATGGCACCAATTTGGGGGATGGACATCCCACTGCCATCATACGTCAGCCTTCTATTACTATTTGTTTTTTTTATTTGGGGGCTTTGGATGCTGTTTTCTGGGAATCGGAGCCGGAAGCAGGTGGCAGCCAAGATAAACTTAGAGGTATATGATGTAGCCCTCCCTTGAAACGAACTGGTCCCACTCCTGAGGCCATAGAAACTGCCATACTTTGGGCCATGGGAGGAACCGGATGCAGGGAGAGGGGAGCTGAGACAGTGTCCATGGATGTCTTCCTATAGGTCACTATAAGTCCTTTTTCCTTCAGTTCATTTCAACAGACCTTGAGCACCTGTTATATATGGCAGTGTAGTAGACTGCATATATATATGAGGAAGAATAAAAGACTATCCCCACTCTCTAGGAGCTCGAGGTGAAGTGGGGGAGACGGATATACACATAACTGAAAGAGAATGTGATAAGAGTTAATAGAGGTATAAATGTTGCTAAAGACATGGGAGGTAGACATTATTTTGAACTAGGGGGTCTATAAAATGCCACCTGGGAGAGCCCAGGTTTGAGTGTGCTTCAGAGGAAGAGTGGGATTTTCAAGGTGGTTGGAGTGAATAGAGGAAGAAACCTTTCAAAAAAGAGGGAATACATTGGGAAAAAGGTGTGGGAATGGGAAGAGTATTGGATGTGTTTGAGGAGAGATGTCACCAATCTGGATGGAGCATAGGACTGTAGGGACTCAGAGAGAGAATAGGTTGACAAGTTGACAGAGGTCACATTGTAGAGCTTTGAATGCCAGGCTGAATACTTTGCATAAATACGGCTCTGTGCAGTTTGAAAGACATCAAAGATTTTAAAGCCAGATAAAAATGTGCTTGGATCTGTGCTTTGAGGAGTGCTTCTCAAACTTTAACATGCATATGAATCACCTGGGAGGTCTTGTTAAAAAGCAGATTCTGATGTAGTAAGTCTGGGGTCAGGACTGAGTTTCTACAGTTCTAACAAGCTCCCAGATGATGATGCTGCCCTTGGACTGAGGACCACACACTAAGAGTGAGGTTTTAAATACTTCCAGTAAGCTTATATGATAGTTCTCTGGCATAGCTAGGCCATTTTCATGGTTTAGTGGAAAGAAGGGAGGAAACAAAAAAATCAGAGTGGTACGATTAAAAAGAGAACATAGCTGGGTGCGGTGGCTTATGTCTGTAATCCCAGCACTTTGGGAGGCAGAGGTGGGCAGATCACTTGAGGTCAGGAGTTCGAGACCAGCCTGGCCAGCATGGTGGAACCCCGTGTCTACTAAAAATACTAAATTAGCCGGGCGTGGTGGCATGTACCTGTAGTCTTAACTACTGGGGAAGCTGAGGCAGGAGAAACGCTTGAACCCGGGAGGTGGAGGTGACAGTAAGCTGAGACCTCGCCATTGCACTCCAGCCTGGGTGACAGAGCAATACTCTGTCTCAAAAAAAAAAAAAAAAAGGAAAAGAGAACATAAATTAATTCCGCAAGTATTTATCACCCACTCCTACCCCCATTTCAACTCCTCTGTGCACTATTGATACAGCAGAAAGTGGAAGAGACAAAAATATCTGCTATCAGGGATGTGAAAGTGGAGGAGGTATTGGGGTGAATATTTGGATGTGGAAGGTGTTGCAAGACTCCCTTGCAAAGGAGGGAGAAGAGACTGAGTCTATTTTTCCTGATGCAGAGAGTTAATTATAAACATTATCATCATTTTCTATGAGGACTATATTCATCATGGTATTTCCATTGCCCTGTATACTGGCTGGCATATAGTATGTACTCCGTAGTTGTTTGTGAAATGAACGAACGACTTCTCAGTTTTAACCCTGAATGACTCACAAGATGATGGTGTTTTAAACGACATAGGCAACGTTAGACAGGAAATGCTGTGAATGTAGTGGGAGGCAGAATATGAACTATTGTGTTGGAAGTGCTTATAAAATTTATGTGGAGATATTCATCAAGCAACACAAATTAATGGCCGAGACTTGTGATGTTCAATATGGTATCCGCTAGTCATATGTGACCATTTAAATTATTTATTTTTGAGACAGGGTCTCACTCTGTCACCCAGGCGGAGTGCAACTCATGGCTCACTGCAACCTCAACCTCCCAAGCTCAAGTGATTCTCCTACCACAGTCTCCTGATTAGCTGAGACTACCAGCCCATGCCACCATGCCTAGCTAATTTTTGTATTTTTTGGTAGAGAGAGGGTATCGCCATGGTGCCCAGCTGGTCTCAAACTCCTGGGCTCAAGCGATCCACACACCTCAGCCTTCCAAAGTGCTGGGACTACAGGCATGAGTCACCATACCCGACCTTAAGTTAATTAAAATTAAATAAAATTTAAAATTCAGTTTCTGGCTGGGCGTGGTGGCTCACGCCTATAATCCTGGCACTTTGGGAGGCCGAGGCAGGTGGATCACTTGAGGTCAGGAGTTTGAGACCAGCCTGGCAAACATGGTGAAACCCCATCTCTACTAAAAATACAAAAATTAGCCGGGCGTGGTGGCACATGCCTATAGTCCCAGCTACTCAGGAGGCTGAGGCAGGAGAACAGCTTGAACCTGGGAGGCAGAAGTTGCTGTGAGCCGATGTTGCACCACTGCACTCCAGCCTGGGCAACAAAGCAAGACTCTGTCTCAAAAAAATAAAAATAAAAATAAATAAAATTCAGTTCCTCTATTGCAGTAGCTACATTTCAAGTGCTCACATGTAACTAGAGGCTCTCATATTGGATAGGACAGATGTAGAATATTTCCATCATCATAGAAAATTCTATTGGGTAGTGCCAGCCTAGACCTAGATCTTGAAGACAGGTGTGGCTATAGTTATGTGGAGGTCACAAGGTCCTTTCCATTTATTTTATCAGAAACATCTCTCAAATTCAGCAATCTAGATCTAGATCGTCTTAACTGAAACTTCATCTCTTGAACTATTTACAGTCTTATAACTGGTCTCCCACTTTTCCAGCCTGGAGCACAGACCTTGCCTCTACAAAACAAAAAGACAACACACAGGTTGGGCATGGTGGCTCGTGCCTGTAATCCCAGCACTTTGGGAGGCTGAGGCAGGCGGATCACCTGAGGTCAGGAGTTCGAGACCACCCTGTCTCTACTGAAAATACAGCTGGGTATGATGGTGTGCACCTGTAGTCCCAGCTACTAGGGAGTCCCAGCTACTCCAGAGGCTCCCAGGTTCAATGGCTTGAACCTGGGAGGCAGAGATTGCAGTGAGCCAAGATCGTCCCACTGCACTGCACTCCAGCCTGGATGACAGAGCAAGACACTGTCTCAAAACAAACAAACAAACAAACAAACAAACAAACAACACACACAAAACCCCCAAAGCTAATTGTGTCACTCTGCTAAAGGTAACTAAGCACACAAAATTTCTGTGTACTCTATTGCCTGCAGCAGCATTTCCGAAACTTTTTCAACTCTCAAACTTCTTTCATTCTCATAATTTTGTCAACCTCCTTAGGAACTTAAAAAGCATTTTGTCCGTTTTTCATGAGTTATTTAAATACATTTTATTTTAAAACAATATCTTTTTATAATTGCAAAGTTATTTTAACATCATCTTTAAGAGTAAAAGATATATGTCTGCTTTTTCTTCTGTAACAAGTGATGCATGACATTTAATTGATATTATATTAGGTATGAGAATTTTCACAACAATTGGGTATGAGAAATGGCAAGGGCTTTTTACTTTTCTTTTTTTTTTTCTATATCAAATATAATCTGGCTTAAGCCTCCCTTAGACTAGGAAAAAAAAAAAAAAAAAAAAAAAAAAGTCCCAGTATCATTTTTCCTCCCCAACCTTTGTGTTGTATAAGAACTCCAGAGTTTCTGCAGTTTATTCAGAGTAGAAGTGAGTCAGGCCCTTCAGCCACAGGGATAGCTCTTGCTTTTCTTCTTAGCCATCTGAAGGCAAAAAGCTGTGTCTCAACCCCTCTCTGCCAGTCTCAGGGGTCTTTGTTAAGGTCCCTAAACTGCTGCACCTGGGCTTTTAACACCAGAAGGGCTCCGGGACCCCCTACTGAGGGTTCTCCTATCCACTGCACCTGCAGCTTCAGCATTGTTTCCATTTCAAGGAGCCAGCTTTCCTCCGTCTCAACCCTCTGGCACATTTCAGTTTAAAATTTTCACCGATCTAGACTTATTTGACGGTTGTGTTTTAGGTTCCTGACAATTTTTTAAGTCCTGAAAAACGAAGTCCCTGCTGTGCATTAGGAGTTCTAAGACCCTATGAACAAAGGCCTGGCTACCTTCTTTGGTATGGGAAAACATGAATCTACTTCCTTTCTCAGAAAGACGCAGCAAAAAAAATACAGTGTAAATTACTCAGGAAGTCACTCTGCTTCATAAAACAACCAATACAATTTCTTACTACATATTTATGTAATAAAGAGCTTTTTTGTTAGCAAATACATTTTTATGAAGGTACAATTGAATACCATAAAATGCACAGATATCAAGTGTATAGGGTGATGAGTTTGGCAAATTTATATACCTATGTAACTAACGCCCTAATAAAGATAAGGCATAGCCATAAACCCTGAATAGTTCCCTCATGTTAGTTTCTATTCTCTGCCCTCCTCTCTGCTCAGACACAACCTCTATTCTGATTTCTATTGTCATGGAATAGTTTTGCCTATTCTTGAACCTTGCAAAAAATAGAATCATACAGTATATATTCTTGTGTATCTGACTTCTTTTGCTAAGCATAATGTGTTTGAGATTCATGTTGTTGGCAACAATTTTTTTTTTTTTTTTTTTCTGAGACAGAGTCTTGCTCTGTCACCCAGGCTGGAGTAAGGTGGTGCAATCCTGGTTCACTGCAGCCTCTGCTTCCCAGATTCAAGCGATTCTCCTGGCTCAGCCTACTAAGTAGCTGGGATTACAGGTGTGCGCCCCCCCGCCCCCGGCTAACTTTTGTATTTTTTTTTGGTGTTGTTCGTTTGAGAGGGAGTCTCGCTCTGTCTCTCAGGCCGGAGTGCAGTGGCGTGATCCCGGCTCACTGCAAGCTCCGTCGCCTCCCGGGTTCACGCCATTCTCCGGCCTCAGTCTCCCGAGTAGCTGGGACTACAGGCGCCCGCCACCACGCCCGGCTAATTTTTTTGTATTTTTAGTGGAGACGGAGTTTCACTGTGTTCACCGGGATGGTCTCGATTTCCTGACCTCGTGATCCGCCCACCTCAGCCTCCCAAAGTGCTGGGATTACAGGCGTGAGCCGTCTTGTCTGGTCGACAACAGCAGATTTCAAAGTGACATTATACCATATCATGCTTGTTAATTTGGGGACCCAGGGTATATTGAAATGTAGAATGAAATTTAACTACCTATTATGGCATTAAAAATAGCCAAAAAAAGGCTCTGTGATCCTATATTTGGAATTCTTGCACATTGCATTTCAAAGTCAATTTTTTTTTTTGAGACGGAATCTTACTCTGTTGCCCAGGTTGGAATGCAGTAGCTCGATCTTGGCTCACTGCACCTCCATCTCCTGGGTTCAAGTGATTCTGCTGTCTCAGCCTCCCAAGTAGCTGGGACTACAGGCATGCACCACCATGCCTGGTTAATTTTTGTAGTTTTAGTAGAGATGGGATTTTGCCATGTTGGCCAGACTGGTTTCGAACTCCTGACCTCAGGTGATCTGCCTGCCTTGGCCTCCCCAAATGCTGGAATTACAGGCGTGAGCCACTGCACCTGGCCTGTTTATTTTTTGTAGTTAAAAAAGTTATATCTATATGATTAAAAAAAGGTTTCAGGATTTTAATTACACATAACGCATTGTTGGTGGGTTTCTTATCTTCAATAGGAGAGGAATTGCTTGGTCATGTGGTATATATGTTTAATTTTAGTAGATGATACCAGTTTTCTAAAGTGATTATACCAAGAATAGCATCTGAGAATTCTGGTTGCTCCACCTTCTTGCCAACACTTGGCATTGTCCATCTTTTTCTTTTTCCTTTCTTTTTCTCTTTCTTTCTTTCTTTCTTTTTTTTTGAGACAGAGTCTTGCTCTGTCACCCAGCCTGAATGCAATGGTGCTGTCTTGGTTCACTGCAACCTCTGCCTCCTGAGATCAAGTGATTCTGCTGCCTCAGCCTCCCGAGTAGCTGGGACCACAGGTGTGCGCCACCAT
>NW_022326862.1:19294-26793 GCF_002776525.5 Piliocolobus tephrosceles | reverse complement strand
ATGGTGGCGCACACCTGTGGTCCCAGCTACTCGGGAGGCTGAGGCAGCAGAATCACTTGATCTCAGGAGGCAGAGGTTGCAGTGAACCAAGACAGCACCATTGCATTCAGGCTGGGTGACAGAGCAAGACTCTGTCTCAAAAAAAAAGAAAGAAAGAAAGAAAGAGAAAAAGAAAGGAAAAAGAAAAAGATGGACAATGCCAAGTGTTGGCAAGAAGGTGGAGCAACCAGAATTCTCAGATGCTATTCTTGGTATAATCACTTTAGAAAACTGGTATCATCTACTAAAATTAAACATATATACCACATGACCAAGCAATTCCTCTCCTATTGAAGATAAGAAACCCACCAACAATGCGTTATGTGTAATTAAAATCCTGAAACCTTTTTTTAATCATATAGATATAACTTTTTTAACTACAAAAAATAAACAGGCCAGGTGCAGTGGCTCACGCCTGTAATTCCAGCATTTGGGGAGGCCAAGGCAGGCAGATCACCTGAGGTCAGGAGTTCGAAACCAGTCTGGCCAACATGGCAAAATCCCATCTCTACTAAAACTACAAAAATTAACCAGGCATGGTGGTGCATGCCTGTAGTCCCAGCTACTTGGGAGGCTGAGACAGCAGAATCACTTGAACCCAGGAGATGGAGGTGCAGTGAGCCAAGATCGAGCTACTGCATTCCAACCTGGGCAACAGAGTAAGATTCCGTCTCAAAAAAAAAAATTGACTTTGAAATGCAATGTGCAAGAATTCCAAATATAGGATCACAGAGCCTTTTTTTGGCTATTTTTAATGCCATAATAGGTAGTTAAATTTCATTCTACATTTCAATATACCCTGGGTCCCCAAATTAACAAGCATGATATGGTATAATGTCACTTTGAAATCTGCTGTTGTCGACCAGACAAGACGGCTCACGCCTGTAATCCCAGCACTTTGGGAGGCTGAGGTGGGCGGATCACGAGGTCAGGAAATCGAGACCATCCCGGTGAACACAGTGAAACTCCGTCTCCACTAAAAATACAAAAAAATTAGCCGGGCGTGGTGGCGGGCGCCTGTAGTCCCAGCTACTCGGGAGACTGAGGCCGGAGAATGGCGTGAACCCGGGAGGCGACGGAGCTTGCAGTGAGCCGGGATCACGCCACTGCACTCCGGCCTGAGAGACAGAGCGAGACTCCCTCTCAAACGAACAACACCAAAAAAAAATACAAAAGTTAGCCGGGGGCGGGGGGGCGCACACCTGTAATCCCAGCTACTTAGTAGGCTGAGCCAGGAGAATCGCTTGAATCTGGGAAGCAGAGGCTGCAGTGAACCAGGATTGCACCACCTTACTCCAGCCTGGGTGACAGAGCAAGACTCTGTCTCAGAAAAAAAAAAAAAAAAAAATTGTTGCCAACAACATGAATCTCAAACACATTATGCTTAGCAAAAGAAGTCAGATACACAAGAATATATACTGTATGATTCTATTTTTTGCAAGGTTCAAGAATAGGCAAAACTATTCCATGACAATAGAAATCAGAATAGAGGTTGTGTCTGAGCAGAGAGGAGGGCAGAGAATAGAAACTAACATGAGGGAACTATTCAGGGTTTATGGCTATGCCTTATCTTTATTAGGGCGTTAGTTACATAGGTATATAAATTTGCCAAACTCATCACCCTATACACTTGATATCTGTGCATTTTATGGTATTCAATTGTACCTTCATAAAAATGTATTTGCTAACAAAAAAGCTCTTTATTACATAAATATGTAGTAAGAAATTGTATTGGTTGTTTTATGAAGCAGAGTGACTTCCTGAGTAATTTACACTGTATTTTTTTTGCTGCGTCTTTCTGAGAAAGGAAGTAGATTCATGTTTTCCCATACCAAAGAAGGTAGCCAGGCCTTTGTTCATAGGGTCTTAGAACTCCTAATGCACAGCAGGGACTTCGTTTTTCAGGACTTAAAAAATTGTCAGGAACCTAAAACACAACCGTCAAATAAGTCTAGATCGGTGAAAATTTTAAACTGAAATGTGCCAGAGGGTTGAGACGGAGGAAAGCTGGCTCCTTGAAATGGAAACAATGCTGAAGCTGCAGGTGCAGTGGATAGGAGAACCCTCAGTAGGGGGTCCCGGAGCCCTTCTGGTGTTAAAAGCCCAGGTGCAGCAGTTTAGGGACCTTAACAAAGACCCCTGAGACTGGCAGAGAGGGGTTGAGACACAGCTTTTTGCCTTCAGATGGCTAAGAAGAAAAGCAAGAGCTATCCCTGTGGCTGAAGGGCCTGACTCACTTCTACTCTGAATAAACTGCAGAAACTCTGGAGTTCTTATACAACACAAAGGTTGGGGAGGAAAAATGATACTGGGACTTTTTTTTTTTTTTTTTTTTTTTTTTCCTAGTCTAAGGGAGGCTTAAGCCAGATTATATTTGATATAGAAAAAAAAAAAGAAAAGTAAAAAGCCCTTGCCATTTCTCATACCCAATTGTTGTGAAAATTCTCATACCTAATATAATATCAATTAAATGTCATGCATCACTTGTTACAGAAGAAAAAGCAGACATATATCTTTTACTCTTAAAGATGATGTTAAAATAACTTTGCAATTATAAAAAGATATTGTTTTAAAATAAAATGTATTTAAATAACTCATGAAAAACGGACAAAATGCTTTTTAAGTTCCTAAGGAGGTTGACAAAATTATGAGAATGAAAGAAGTTTGAGAGTTGAAAAAGTTTCGGAAATGCTGCTGCAGGCAATAGAGTACACAGAAATTTTGTGTGCTTAGTTACCTTTAGCAGAGTGACACAATTAGCTTTGGGGGTTTTGTGTGTGTTGTTTGTTTGTTTGTTTGTTTGTTTGTTTGTTTTGAGACAGTGTCTTGCTCTGTCATCCAGGCTGGAGTGCAGTGCAGTGGGACGATCTTGGCTCACTGCAATCTCTGCCTCCCAGGTTCAAGCCATTGAACCTGGGAGCCTCTGGAGTAGCTGGGACTCCCTAGTAGCTGGGACTACAGGTGCACACCATCATACCCAGCTGTATTTTCAGTAGAGACAGGGTGGTCTCGAACTCCTGACCTCAGGTGATCCGCCTGCCTCAGCCTCCCAAAGTGCTGGGATTACAGGCACGAGCCACCATGCCCAACCTGTGTGTTGTCTTTTTGTTTTGTAGAGGCAAGGTCTGTGCTCCAGGCTGGAAAAGTGGGAGACCAGTTATAAGACTGTAAATAGTTCAAGAGATGAAGTTTCAGTTAAGACGATCTAGATCTAGATTGCTGAATTTGAGAGATGTTTCTGATAAAATAAATGGAAAGGACCTTGTGACCTCCACATAACTATAGCCACACCTGTCTTCAAGATCTAGGTCTAGGCTGGCACTACCCAATAGAATTTTCTATGATGATGGAAATATTCTACATCTGTCCTATCCAATATGAGAGCCTCTAGTTACATGTGAGCACTTGAAATGTAGCTACTGCAATAGAGGAACTGAATTTTATTTATTTTTATTTTTATTTTTTTGAGACAGAGTCTTGCTTTGTTGCCCAGGCTGGAGTGCAGTGGTGCAACATCGGCTCACAGCAACTTCTGCCTCCCAGGTTCAAGCTGTTCTCCTGCCTCAGCCTCCTGAGTAGCTGGGACTATAGGCATGTGCCACCACGCCCGGCTAATTTTTGTATTTTTAGTAGAGATGGGGTTTCACCATGTTTGCCAGGCTGGTCTCAAACTCCTGACCTCAAGTGATCCACCTGCCTCGGCCTCCCAAAGTGCCAGGATTATAGGCGTGAGCCACCACGCCCAGCCAGAAACTGAATTTTAAATTTTATTTAATTTTAATTAACTTAAGGTCGGGTATGGTGACTCATGCCTGTAGTCCCAGCACTTTGGAAGGCTGAGGTGTGTGGATCGCTTGAGCCCAGGAGTTTGAGACCAGCTGGGCACCATGGCGATACCCTCTCTCTACCAAAAAATACAAAAATTAGCTAGGCATGGTGGCATGGGCTGGTAGTCTCAGCTAATCAGGAGACTGTGGTAGGAGAATCACTTGAGCTTGGGAGGTTGAGGTTGCAGTGAGCCATGAGTTGCACTCCGCCTGGGTGACAGAGTGAGACCCTGTCTCAAAAATAAATAATTTAAATGGTCACATATGACTAGCGGATACCATATTGAACATCACAAGTCTCGGCCATTAATTTGTGTTGCTTGATGAATATCTCCACATAAATTTTATAAGCACTTCCAACACAATAGTTCATATTCTGCCTCCCACTACATTCACAGCATTTCCTGTCTAACGTTGCCTATGTCGTTTAAAACACCATCATCTTGTGAGTCATTCAGGGTTAAAACTGAGAAGTCGTTCGTTCATTTCACAAACAACTACGGAGTACATACTATATGCCAGCCAGTATACAGGGCAATGGAAATACCATGATGAATATAGTCCTCATAGAAAATGATGATAATGTTTATAATTAACTCTCTGCATCAGGAAAAATAGACTCAGTCTCTTCTCCCTCCTTTGCAAGGGAGTCTTGCAACACCTTCCACATCCAAATATTCACCCCAATACCTCCTCCACTTTCACATCCCTGATAGCAGATATTTTTGTCTCTTCCACTTTCTGCTGTATCAATAGTGCACAGAGGAGTTGAAATGGGGGTAGGAGTGGGTGATAAATACTTGCGGAATTAATTTATGTTCTCTTTTCCTTTTTTTTTTTTTTTTTGAGACAGAGTATTGCTCTGTCACCCAGGCTGGAGTGCAATGGCGAGGTCTCAGCTTACTGTCACCTCCACCTCCCGGGTTCAAGCGTTTCTCCTGCCTCAGCTTCCCCAGTAGTTAAGACTACAGGTACATGCCACCACGCCCGGCTAATTTAGTATTTTTAGTAGACACGGGGTTCCACCATGCTGGCCAGGCTGGTCTCGAACTCCTGACCTCAAGTGATCTGCCCACCTCTGCCTCCCAAAGTGCTGGGATTACAGACATAAGCCACCGCACCCAGCTATGTTCTCTTTTTAATCGTACCACTCTGATTTTTTTGTTTCCTCCCTTCTTTCCACTAAACCATGAAAATGGCCTAGCTATGCCAGAGAACTATCATATAAGCTTACTGGAAGTATTTAAAACCTCACTCTTAGTGTGTGGTCCTCAGTCCAAGGGCAGCATCATCATCTGGGAGCTTGTTAGAACTGTAGAAACTCAGTCCTGACCCCAGACTTACTACATCAGAATCTGCTTTTTAACAAGACCTCCCAGGTGATTCATATGCATGTTAAAGTTTGAGAAGCACTCCTCAAAGCACAGATCCAAGCACATTTTTATCTGGCTTTAAAATCTTTGATGTCTTTCAAACTGCACAGAGCCGTATTTATGCAAAGTATTCAGCCTGGCATTCAAAGCTCTACAATGTGACCTCTGTCAACTTGTCAACCTATTCTCTCTCTGAGTCCCTACAGTCCTATGCTCCATCCAGATTGGTGACATCTCTCCTCAAACACATCCAATACTCTTCCCATTCCCACACCTTTTTCCCAATGTATTCCCTCTTTTTTGAAAGGTTTCTTCCTCTATTCACTCCAACCACCTTGAAAATCCCACTCTTCCTCTGAAGCACACTCAAACCTGGGCTCTCCCAGGTGGCATTTTATAGACCCCCTAGTTCAAAATAATGTCTACCTCCCATGTCTTTAGCAACATTTATACCTCTATTAACTCTTATCACATTCTCTTTCAGTTATGTGTATATCCGTCTCCCCCACTTCACCTCGAGCTCCTAGAGAGTGGGGATAGTCTTTTATTCTTCCTCATATATATATGCAGTCTACTACACTGCCATATATAACAGGTGCTCAAGGTCTGTTGAAATGAACTGAAGGAAAAAGGACTTATAGTGACCTATAGGAAGACATCCATGGACACTGTCTCAGCTCCCCTCTCCCTGCATCCGGTTCCTCCCATGGCCCAAAGTATGGCAGTTTCTATGGCCTCAGGAGTGGGACCAGTTCGTTTCAAGGGAGGGCTACATCATATACCTCTAAGTTTATCTTGGCTGCCACCTGCTTCCGGCTCCGATTCCCAGAAAACAGCATCCAAAGCCCCCAAATAAAAAAAACAAATAGTAATAGAAGGCTGACGTATGATGGCAGTGGGATGTCCATCCCCCAAATTGGTGCCATTTCTCAACCCCATGCTCTTCTCAGCCAAAGAGTTTTCTGCCTCAAGGCTGTGACTCCATATGACATCACAATGGGCATCCCAAGGTAAATCTGATGGCATCCAGCCAATGTGCATGCTACTTAGGTCTCTTCTCTGAGCCATACCCAGAGTACCATCTGCTGCCCCTTCCTGCAGTTGTCCACAGGCTCTGCTCTGACAGCCAAAGCTCAGGGAAGAACCCCTTTATGACTCTTCTAGGATTGGGCTAGACAGCTTGTCATTAAGTAGGGAGGATGGAGGCAAGGTTTTAAAGAAGCAGGCCTCCCAAGTGGCCTGTTCTGCCCTACAAGCATTTTCTCTGGAGCCAGTCACTCCCTGGAAGTCCAGGTATGGTGTTAAATGTCCCAAACCACAAACTAGAATATAAGGTCAAGTAATTTTTTTTTTTTTTTTTTTTTTTTTTGAGCTGGAGTCTCACTCTGTCTCCAGGCTGGAGCGCAGTGGCACAATCTCAGCTCACTGCAACCTTTGCCTCCCGGGTTCAAGCCATTCTATTGCCTCAGCCTCCCAAGTAGCTGGTAATTACAGGCGCCCACCACCACACCTAGCTGATTTTTGTATTTTTAGTAGAGAAGGGGTTTTGCCATATTGACCAGGCCGGTCTTGAACTTCTAACCTCAGGTGATCCACCTGCCTTGGCCTCCCAAAGTGCTGGGATTACAGGCGAGCCACCACGCCCAGCCTGTTTTGATTTTTAGATCCCACAAGTAAGTGAGAACACGCAACATTTGTTTTTCTGTACCTGGCTTATTTCACCTAACATAATAAGTGAAATAAGTTCTATCCCTCATGTTGCAAATGACAGAACCTTATTTTTTTATGGATGAATAGTACTCCATTGTGTATACGTACCACATTTTCTTTACCTGTTCATCTGTTGATGGACACTTGGGTTGCTTCCAAATTTTGGCTATTGTGAACAGTGCTGCAACAAACATGGGAGTGCGGACATCTCTTCAATATACTGATTTCCTTTCTTTTGTCTTTATATCCAGCAGTGGTATTGCTCTCCATAGTGGCTATACAAATTTACATTCCCAACAGTATACAAGGGTTCCCTTTTCTACACATTCTCTCCAGCATTTGTTACTGCCTGTCTCCAGCATTTGTTATTGCCTGTCTTTTAATTGGAGTGAGATAATATCTCATTGTAGTTTTGATTTGCATTTCTCTGATGATCAGTGATGTTGAGCACTTTTTCATATAATTATTTGCCATTTGTATGTCTTCTTTTGAGAAATGTCTATTCAAAATTTTTTTTTTTTTTTTTTTTTTTTTTTTTTTTTTTTTTTTA
>NW_022326862.1:0-19194 GCF_002776525.5 Piliocolobus tephrosceles | reverse complement strand
TTTTTTTTTTTTTTTTTTTTTTTTTTTTTGAGACGGAGTCTTGCTCTATAGCCCAGGCTGGAGTGCAATGCTGCAATCTCGGCTCACTACAACCTCCACCTCCTGGGTGCCGGTTCAAGCAATTCTCCTGCCTTAACCTCCCTAGTAGCTGGGATTACAGGCACGTGCCACCATGCCCAGCTAATTTTTGTATTTTTAGTAGAGACGGGGTTTCACCATGTTGGCCAGGCTGTTCTTGAACTCCTGACCTCATGATTCGCCCACCTCAGCCTCCCAAAGTACTGGGATTACAGGCATGAGCCACCACACCCGGCTGTCTATTCGAATCTTTTGCCAATTTTTAAATTGGATTATTAGATTTCTTCCTATAGAGTTGAGCTCCATATATACATATATATAGTTATTAATCCCTTGTCATATGGGTAGTTTCTATACATTTTCTCCCATTCTGTGGATTGTCTCTTCACTTTGTTGATTATTTCCTTTGCTGTACAAAAGCTTTTTAACTTAATGTGATCCCATTTGTCCATTTTTGCTTTGGTTTCCTGTGCTTGTAGGAAATTACTCAAGAAACTTTTGCCCAGGGTAATGTCCTAGAGAGTTTCCCCCAATGTTTTCTGATAGTAATTTCATAATTTGAGATTTAAGTCTCTAATCCATTTTGATTTGATTTTTGTATATGGCGAGAGATACGGGTCTAGTTTCATTCTTCTGCATATGATACACTACCTGAGACTGGGTAATTTATGAAGAAAGGAGGTTTAATTGACTCACAGTTTCACAGGCTTAACAGGAAATATGACTGGGAGGCCTTAGGAAACTTACAATCATGGTGGAAGGTGAAGCAGAAGCCAACACCTTCTTCACATAGCAGCAGGAAAGAGAGAGAGCACGAAGAGGAGAGTGCCACACACTTTTAAACCATAAGATCTTGTGATAACTCACTATCATGAAAATAGAATGGGGGAACTCCACTCCCATTATCCAATCATCTCCCAGCAGGTCCCTCCTGCAACACTGGGAATTATAATTCAACATGAGATTTGGGTGGCAACACAGAACCAAACCATATGAGAGATCCACTTTTCCCAGAATCATTTATTAAAGAAACTGTCTTTTCCCCAATGTATGTTCTTGGCACCTTTGTCAAAAATGAGTTCACTGCAGGTGTATGAATTTGTTTTTGAGTTATCTATTCTGTTACGTTGGTCTATGTATCTGTTTTTATGCCAGTACCATGCTGTTTTGGTTACTATAACTCTGTAATGTAATTTGAAGTTAGGTAATGGATTCCTCTAGTTTTGTTCTTTTTGCTCAGGATAGCTGTGGTTATTCTAGGTCTTTTGTGGTTCCATATAAATTTTAGGATGTTTTTTCTATTTCTGTGAAGAATGTCATTGATATTTTTATAGGGATTGCATTGAAGCTATAGATTGCTTTGGGTACTATGGACATTTTAACATTGATTCTTCCAATCCATGATTATGGAATATCTTTCCATTTTTCTGTGCCATCTTCAATTTCTCTTATCAGTGTTTTATAGTTTTCATTGTAGAGATTTTGCCGGGTGCAGTGGCTCACACCTGTAATCCCAATACTTTGGGAGGCTGAGGCAGGTGGATCACAAGGTCAGGAGTTCGACACCAGCCTAGCCAACATGGTGAAACCCCATCTCCACTAAAAAAATATATAAAAAATTAGCCAGGCATGGTGGCATGCACCTATAATCTCAGCTACTCAGGAGGCTGAAGCAGGAGAATCAATTGGACCCGGGAGGCGGAGGTTGCAGTGAGCCGAGATTGTGCCACTGCACCTCAGCCTAGGCGACAGAGTGAGACTGTGTCTCAAAAACAATAATAATAATAAAATAAATAAATAAAAAATCACATCATCTTCAAATAAGGATAACTTGACTTTTTCCTTTCCAATTTGGATACCCTTTATTTCCTTCTCTTGTCTGATTGCTCTAGCTAGGACTTCCAGTACTATGTTGAATAACAGTAGTGAAAGTGGGGATCTTTGTCACGTTCCAGATCTAAGAGGAAAGGCTTTCAGTTTATTTTTTGAAGAAACTTTTTTGTTTTCGAAAAATTTCAGGTTTACAGAAAAGTTACAAAGATAGTACAGCAAATTCCCATATATTCTTCACCTAGTTTCACCTAACATTAACATCTTATATAACTTTGGTACATTTGTCAAAACTATGAGATTAACGTTGGTATATTTACTATTAACTAAACTCCAGATTTCATGTGATTTCACCAGTTTTGCCACTAAAGTCATTTATCTTTCCAGGATCCAACCGAGGGTAGCACCCTGTACATGAGTCATGCCTCCTAAGCCTCTTCTGGTCTATGACAGTTTCTCAGTCTTTCCTTGTTTTGCACGACTGAAAATGTTCAGGTATTTTGTAATATGAACAGGTATTTTGTAATATGTCCCTAAAGTTGGGTTACTGTGATGTTTTGTTTATGCTTAGACTGAGGTTATGTGTTTGGGGGAAGAATACCACAGAGGTGACATGCCCTTCTCATATATCATATCAGGAGGTACGTGATACCAGCTGGTGATGCTCATTTTGATTACTTGATTAGGGTACTGCTTGCCTGGTTTTTCCACTGTAAAATCCATTCCCTTTCCCATACTCTGTTTTTTTGGTAAGAGAGACCCTAAATCTAACCCACATTGGAGGAGCGGTGGTGTGGGGTGATTAAGCTCCATTTCCTAAAGGAGTGTGTGTGTGTGTGTGTGTGTGTGTGTGTATGTGTTTATTATTTAGAATTCTTTAGGAAAAATTGGTACTTTCCCACACTTTATTTATTTAATCATTTGCTTATAATGGTATGAATTCACGTGTATTTATGTATTTTTTAAACCAAGTGTTATTTTATTTTATGTATTTATTTGAGACAGGGTCTCACTCTGTTGCCCAGGCTGGAGTGCAGTGGCATGATCACAGCTCACTGCAGACTCGACCTCCTGGGCTTACGCAATCGATCCTCCCACCTCACGTCCCAAGTAGCTGGGACTACTGTCACCTACCACCATGCCCAGCTTGTGTATTTATTTTGTTGCTCAAATTGTTCCCACTTTAGGCACTAGCAGCTCTTTCACAATGGCTACTGCATCCCTTTGACATATTCTCATCCGTGTGGAGGTTCTGAGCAATTCTTTACTTTCTGTGACTACAAGATGCCCCAGGAATCCTCTTCTTGTCTTTTTCCTTATCTTTTTCATAGCACCCCAGTCACTAGCTTAAAAATGACCCACTTCTCTCTCCCAGGATGGGAGCATTTTGCATCACCTAAATACAGTACCTGTCCTCTCAACCCTAGGATTTGACCCACCTGTCCAATTGGGTCCAACCCTAAGTTTCCACTGGATCTTAGGCATTTTTGCTGGATTTGTAGAGCCCATCCCTGAAACCAAATGGAGACCCCTCTGTCTCCTACCTGGTCCCAACATCCTCTTTCAATGTTACAGCCTATCTAATATTCAAGAGCTAGCTCCAGGCTGTGTAATATTCAAAACAATCTGAATGTTAGACCAGATGAATGTTGGCCAGGTGTGGTGATTCACACATATGATCCCAGCACTTTGGGTGGCTAAGGCAGTAAGATCACTGGAGGCCAAGAATCAAGACCAGCCTGAGCAATGTAGCAGGCCCCATCTTTACAAAAAAAAAAAAAAATTTGAGCCGGGTGTGGTGGTGCACATTTGCAGTCCTAGCTACTCGGGAGGCTGAGGCAGGAAGACTGCTTAAGCCAAGGAGTTCAAGGCTGCAGTGAGCTATGACCGCACCACTGCACTGCAATCTGGACAACATAGTGAGACTATTTCCTTAAAAAAAAAAAAAAGGAGAGAGAGACAGTCTAAATTATGAAAAGAATTGCTAGCTGATTTTGGAGGCAAGTTCATGAGTTCCATTATATACCTAAAAAATATCAGGCTTAGAGTATGTGTGATATCCAAATATCTTTTGCCCCATCCCCTCTTGTTTTTTTTTCTTGTTTAGAGCCAGGGTCTTGTTATGTTGCCCAGCCTGGCCTTGAACTCCTGGACTCAAGTGATCCTCCCATCTCAGCCTCTCAAGTAGCTAGGATGGCACACCTGGCCCCCTTTTGCTTTTGATCCAGCAAATACATGTGCTGGGAAATTGTTTTCTTCATCTTCTACAATCTAATCCAGTCTTCAGGCCCAGGCCCTTTAGTACTTTTTACATAATTACTGCCTTGTATTAATAATGGATTACTCTCTTGCTGTTTTTGCCCTCAGATGTTTACTTTCTCCAAATAACCGCAAAAGTTGTCACCCTATCATTTGTCTCTGAATAGTTCTAAAAAAATCTTTGAACTTGTTTAGCTCTGCCTAGAGCACAAATCCCATTGACAATGACCGGATTCTCTGCTATCAGATCCATATCCCACTGTGAGTCTTCAAACCTTCTTGGGTTTTCTTTGGCTGTTCCTTTACCCCACCCCAGCCTCCTTTCTTCCAAAACTTTCCTTGACTCTTGGCCTACCCTGTAATTTCAACAGCTCTCTGTACTTACCCTGCTGTTTAATCCATTTCAACTCTGTCTTGTATTCCAATTGCTACATGCTTGTGAGTTTCTAAGGGGTAGGGATCAGATCTTAGTCATCTTTGTCTCTGCCACAATGCCAGAGTGTGTCTAGCTTCTAATGTCCCCCAAGGCTGAACAGTACTCCACCTTGTCCATAATACCTGAATATTGTGTCCAACTATGTAAGAATCGAATTCACTTGATGTCTTCATGCCATCCACATACTTGGCAACTAAAAGAACTCAGGGCTTCTAGAGTTCTTCTGCATCCAGCCTTGAAGAAATCTAACCCTGTGCTCTAGCCCCTCCAAATGTGGGAGGGGAGCTACTGTACAGGTTGGCATTATCAACAGGATCAAGGGGTGCTCTGACCTTTGGGGTCCCAGAATGCTAGGTATCTTCTCAGACTTGACACTGTTCATGACACCATGCTCAGAGATGGACTGACCTCATGAAAGAACATGGTAGAGAGTTGTGGGTAAAGAGAAGCAGAGGGTCTTTCCAGGAGCCTTTCCTAACTTTAGCTATCTTGAA
The DNA here is from genome assembly GCF_002776525.5 of Piliocolobus tephrosceles. Lineage (NCBI taxonomy): Eukaryota > Metazoa > Chordata > Mammalia > Primates > Cercopithecidae > Piliocolobus > Piliocolobus tephrosceles. Next base: position 14,097 of record NW_022326862.1, on the reverse strand, counting down.
TTTGGGAGAGGTGTTTGTGGAGGATGAAAGGGGTGGTACTCAGAAAGCACCGTGAGAGTAGTGGCTGGGGAAAGGGGGATTACTGATGATCCAAGGCATCAGTGTGAAGATGTGGAACAGGAAAACAGAGCTCAGATACAGGCTGCAGGCCCACAGATGCACAGAGGGGCCCATGGCCACCTTAAAAAGGTTGATCACCCTATCCCCATAAAACCAAAATCTGGCTCCTTTGCAGTCACCCTCCTGCCTAAAAGTTCCAGGGACCTTTCCAGCGAGTTTCATCCCTAGAGGAATGTTCCTGAGTGTCTATTACCTGGATATTTCTCAGGCACAAGGAGGAACCAGCTCTCTACTGTCAGGGCCATATATCACAGGCCCTAAAGAGCTGCCATGAATCTAGGATGAGCGAGGGTCCTTTAATTTGTCAAAACATGGGGCAGCAGATGTCTAAAATGTACAGCCTGGGGTTTCTAGTGTTTGTTGGGTCCCACCACCAAGGGCTTTCAGCACCCCCAGAGTTCCTTATGTTCCTCTTACAAACACGGGGCAGGGGATGTGACCCTCATTTCATGGTCTAATGCGTGGATGTAGCATTCATTCTAGATCTTGTCATGTCTGATTAAGACTGCCCTTTTTCTGGATTTCCTATGTTAGGTACACAACTTCTTCCCTCTTCCCCTGGAATTATCTAAAAGTTCCCACCTCTCATTGTGTGTCTGTGTGGGATTGGAGTGTGTGTGCACGTATGTACACCTGGCTGCATGTTGGTAATGAAAATACAGGGATATTAGTATAAGGCTGTGTTAGGGACCAATGAAATTGAGTTGGGGGCAGAATTAAAGGAACAAATCTGCTGTTAAGACCAACCCATGCCACCCATCCTGTCCCATCTCTGATCTACTATTTGATTTACTGACTTTGAAAGGTTAACTTTCCAAAATAAGACATTTCATTTTATTTCTCAAATCAGAATAAGTTGGTGAGAGTAGAAACCACTAGGTCAAGAGAAAGAACTCTCCCCCAAAATGGAGAGAATCTTTCTCCCTATCCTGGGCTGCTGGTGCCCCTGGAAATGGGACTTCTTCCTTCCACATATGCTGCTAGCACAAGTCCCCTTGGGCCGGCTGGGCTGAAGTGGGCAGGGTTGGGCCCCTTTCACCCACCCAGAAACACGGGTTCACTGACCGTCAGGCTCTAGGATCTCCAGGGGGTCCGCGGTGCGCTTCTGACCTGGCCCAGCAAGAGCACTCCTGACAGCCTCACAGACAGAAGGAGCTGCAGCCAGGTGTGCCTGAGCCTCAGTAATCGAGCACCGGAATAGGAGGCTCAGCAAGGCGATGGGGATCACCTGTGGGGAAGAGGCAGCGGGCACTGAAGCCTGAGGGAATTAGGTCATTAGAGAAAGAGCCCCGGGGGAAGGTCGGGCACAGTGGCTCACATCTGTAATCCCAGCACTTTGGGAGGCCGAGGCGGGCAGATCACTTAAGTTCAGGAGTCTGAGACAAGCCTGGCCAATATGGCGATACCCCGTCTCTACTAAAAATACAAAAATCAGCCAGGCATTGGTGGCTGGCACCTGTAATCCCAGCTATTTGGGAGGATGAAGCAAGAGAATCTCTTGAACCTGGGAGCGCAGAGGTTGCAGTGAGCCGAGATCGCGCCACTGCACTCCAGCAGCCCGGGTGACAGAGCAAGACTCCCTCTCAAAAAAAAAAAAAAAAAAAAAAACCAGAACCCTGCAGCAGTTAAAGCATTTGATATAGGAATCAGGAGTCACCAGGTTAGATGGACATTGGATGTTATGAAGACCAGAAGGTGGTAACAAGGTGGATTAAGAGCAGAGAGAAACCTTCATTTTGACCAGGAAAACTCGTATTCGTCCTTCAAAACCCAGTCCAAATACCTTTTCTGCCTCTTTTTCCTGACTCCCTTCCTAGGCAGAATAGAAGACTCCTTTTCTGTGCCCCTGTAGTACCTTTTTCACACCTCCAGGACCACTTGTTACAGTCATGTCTCCCCCATGAATGTGGAGGTCCTTGTGAGCAGAATGCCACTGAGCTTTGTAAACCCAGTGCCAAACAAACTTCTTGGCATATTGAAAGTACTCAATAACTTTTTGTTGAATGACCAGCAGTGGGCAGGATACCTGTTCCTTCTCATGTGCAACCTGGACATGGCAGGAGATGGGAGCAGCCCGAATATCATCTGACAGTGGCTGGGGAAAGTGGATCACTCGGAGGAGGCTCTCGATGCATCGAGCCTTGGACTGTCCAGAGAACCGCTAAGGAAAAAGTGGTAGGACCAGTGTCAGGCTAAAGGCCAGAGGAACTAAGAATGGAGTCAAGGGAGAAGAAGGAACTCTGAGAGTGGGAGGCTGGGATCCCGAAGCCTGGCTGGAGAGGCTGTAGATGATTTGTCCATGTTGGCAATCCTAAACTCGTAATTCCCAGGTGTAAAGAAAAACTAGGTTAAGGGGGTTGGTGGTGGGCTTGATTGGCTGGGTTAAACTGGAGAATTAATGGTAAATTGGTCAAATTTGCATGCATGTCACACCAATCCCGTAGGTTGGTGATCTGGACTCCCTCTCTCTAGTTTCCCCTGTAACCACATCCATCTTGCACACTAATGTGAGACTGTTCATCTGCAAACACTGCTTCCATTTTGTCACTACCTTCCTCTCTGTCTAGCTCAGCATTGTCCAGTAGAAATATAATGCAAGGCTGGGCATGGTGGCTCACACCTATAATCCCAGCATTTTGGGAGGTCAAAACAGGAGGATCACTTGAGCCCAGGAGTTCGAGACCAGCCTAGGAAACATAGCAAGACCCCCATCTCTACAAAAAATAAAATAAATTAGCAGGGTGTGGTGGCACCTGCCTATCGTCCCAGCCACTCAGGAGGCTGAGGTGGGAGGATTGCCTGAGCTCAGGAGTTTGAGCTGTAGTGAGCCATGGTGATGCCACTGCACTGCACTCCAGCTTGGGTAACAGCGTGAGACCCTGTCTCTAAAAAACTAAAAATAAAGAAAAAAAAAATAATGCAAACCACATGTGTGTTTTTAGTAGATGTATTAAAAAAAGAAATCGGTGAGATTGGCCGGGCACGGCAGCTCACACCTGTAATCCCAGCACTTCAAGAGGCCGAGGCAGGCAGATCACAAGGTCAGGAGTTGGAGACCAGCCTGACCAATATGGTGAAACCCCATCTCTACTAAAAATACAAAAAAAAAAAAAAATTAGCTGGGCATGGTGGCACATGCCTGTAATCCCAGCTACTCAGGAGGCTGAGGCAGGAGAATCATCTGAACCCAGGAGGCGGAGGTTACAGTGAGCCAAGATCGTGCCACTGCACTCCAGCCTGGGTGACAGAGCGAGAATACATCTCAAAAAAAAAAAAAAAAATTGATTTCACCTATTTCTCCTGACTTTGTGATCTGCCTGCCTTGTCCTCCCAAAGTGCTGGGATTATAGGCATGAGCCACCACGCCTGGCCTGAAATCAATTTTAATAATATATTTCATTTAACCCAGTATATAACCCAATGTAAACAACATTAAACATTATTAGTGAGATATTTTGCAATATTTTTCTATATTCATATTTTGTATTTTGAAATCCAGTGTGTATTTTCCAATTAGAGTACACCTCAATTTGGTTTTCTGTGACTCTTTTTGATTTTTTTTTTTTTTTTGAGAGAGAGTCCCACTCTGTCACCTAGGCTGGAGTGGAGTGGCACTATCTTGGCTCACTGAAACCTCCACCTCCCAGATTCAAGCAACTCTCCTGCCTCAGCCTCCCTAATAGATAGGACTATAGGCCTGTGCCAACATGCCTGGCCTTTTTTTTTTTTTTTTTAGTAGAGATAGGGTTTCACCATGTTGGCCAAGCTGGTCTCGAACTCCTGACCTCAAGTGATCTGCCCACTTCAGCCTTCCAGAATGCTGGGATTACAGCATAAGCCACCATGCCCAGCCAGCCCACCTCAATTTGGATGCTAGATTTGCAATGCTAAAAAGCAAAATGTAGTCCTACCAAAACATTAAAGTTACATTTAATTTAAAAATTATACAGCTTTGGTTTTTACATAAAATTAAAAATTCAGTTCCTTAGTCACACTAGCCACATTTCAAGTGCTCAGTAGCCACATGTGACTAGTGGCCAGTGTTTTGGACAGCACAGGTCTAGCTGCATTTGGCAAGTCCAAATTCCTGCCTGACTTTAACCTTCCATATCCCTCCCCTTCCTACTTCTTCACAATCCTCACTGTGCTCTAAAGTGACTCGCCACTCTGGTCAGACCTGTGTCCCTCACATATCATGCCCAGTCCCCTTTCTGGGACTTGGTGAATGACCTAACAGGAATGCCCTTCTGTCCATCTGTCCAAGCCATAACCACAAGGCCTAGCTCAAATACCATCTCTTCCATGAGGCCTTCTTTTTGCTATAATGCATACTGACCCCCACCTTCTTTGTACCTCCACTGGACTTCAGTAAGGACCATAGTTTATTTTGGGGACCTGGTGGGTGCTCACTAAGTGTTCATCGATTGATTCCTTTCACATAGGGTTGCCAGATTTTGTGAACAAAAATACAGGACATCCAAATATATAATGAAAAAAATTAAAAAAAACTCAAATATTGCATAGAGCATACTTAATGAAAAATTATTCCATATTTATCTGAAATTCAAATTTAACTGGGCGTCCTGTATTTTTATTTGCTGAACTGGTGACCCCACTTTCATGACCATCTGTTGTGCTGTCTGCTCAGCATCCACTCCTCCTTCTGGTATCAGCACCTTGGTTTTCCTCTGAGGATCTATCACTCCCCCATGCTCAGGTAATGAGGTTGGATTGAGGCTCACCTCCCAGCCCTTTTTCCACCACCATCCTGAAGGGAGAGCACATGAACCAGACTGGGCAGAGCACCCCTTGCCCTGGAAAACAGTGATTGCTTCAGGGACATGCATGTGTCCCAAGCAAGAGCCTCCGACCAGGCATTTGCAAGAACCACAGGACAGGCAAGTTCTTTGCCCACTAGTATTGCCAAGTAAGTTGTCAGGCTGGCACTACTGATGGCCAGTTTGCCACCTAATGGAGAAAACTTGCCTAAAAATGAGAACAACGACTGGGCGCAGTGACTTACGCCTGTAATCCCAGCACTTTGGGAGGCTAAGGCGGGTGGATCACCTGAGGTCAGGAGTTCCAGACCAGCCTGGCCAATATGGCAAAACCTTGTCTCTGCTAAAAAATACAAAATTAGCTGGGCATGGTGGTGGGTGCCTATAATCCCAGATACTCAGGAGACTGAGGCAGGAGAATCACTGGAACCTCAGAGTTGGAGGTTGTGCTGAGCTGAAATAGCACTGCTGTACTCCAGCCTGGGTGATAGTGCAAGACCCCATCTCAAAAAAAAAAAAAAAGAATGAGAGCAACACAGAGGAAAGCAGAGTTAAGGGTGGAAAGTTCTGGAACATATTAGATTTAGCTGCCCTAAGATTGTTCAGTTATATCAGTTGTCATTTTCTTTGTTTAGCTTAAACCAGTATAAACTCATTTTCCATCACATTTGTAACGGAAACAGTCTTGCCTAATAATTACAATTTCACAAACACACCCAAGTGTGCTCACACACTCCTTAAGGGGAAGATGCACCTAATCGGAGGAGCAGAAGCACATAGAAAAAGGAGCCTGTACTCTTACACATTTCCATACCTCTGCAAAATGCCCTCCTCTGACAGCCTAAGCATTGAGGCCAGGCCCCACCCAGCCCTGCCCCATCATATCCCTACCTGCAGCATGGCCAGTGCCCGCCAGAAGAGCTTGGAGTTGCTAATTCGAAGGTCCAACATGTGGTTTTGTAGGATCTTCCCAAGAAGCACATGAGCACCTGTACTCACTGTATTCAGCACCCGTTTGGTGCTTAGCTCACGCTGGAACTTCTGAAAAGGGTAGACACACGGGGGTGTCAAAAATTAGAGGACAGAAGAGCAGCAGAGTGAACAGGGCCCTGTTATCAGACGGGAAACCAACTGTCAAGAACCAGGGACCAAAATGCAGACATGATTTGTTTGAGCAGCCCAGGGTTTAAATGTCAGGGCAGTAGATGTAAACCAGGACTGTCTCAGGCAAACCTGGTAGATTCACCCATTTGTGTTTTTGACCCCTAGGTAGACAGACATGTTCTCTGAGTCCTTCCACATTAGGATTTTGATCCTGCTGAATCGTTCCTTTTTCTCCCCGGATATCAGACAGCAGGAGTGGGATTCATTCCACTAAACCACAGGCTTCTTGAGAGGGCAGAGATGGTGACTTACTCTGCTCCAAGGCCCCAGTTTTTTAGACCATGACTGACATGTTTGCTGATCAATATGTTTGTTAAGGCCAGGCACAGTGGCTCACTCCTGTAATCCCACCACTTTGGGAGGCCAAGGTGGGCAGATCACCTGAAGTCAGGAGTTCTTGACAAACCTAGCCAACACGATGAAACGCTGTCTCTACTAAAAACATAAAAATTAGCTGGAAGTGGTGGCCTACACCTGTAATCCCAGCTGGTCGGGAGGCTGAGGCACAAGAATCACTTGAATCTGGGAGGTGGAGGTTGCAGTGAGCTTAGATTGTGCCACTGCACTCCAGCCTGGGCAACAGAGTGAGACTACGTCTCAGGGGAAAAAAAATGTCTGTTGAAAAATGAATTCTATTTAATTTTTGTAACAACCCTACACAATAAGTTTATCTATCCTCAGTTTTATATGTGGGACAACTAGAGGTCAGAAGTAAATTAACTTGGAGAAGCTCATATGATAACGAGATGCAGAATGACGACCTAAATCCAGGTCTTCTGATTCAATGATGAGGGCATTTCCTACTTTGTCGCAAGTATCTCCTGGATGAATGAGAGAACCTATGTGAAGGCATGTCGAAAACTAAAAAGTTGTACAAACATGTGGTATCGCAAGTATAAAACTGCCACTTGTTTTTGGCCCTTATATTCTGTCCACTTTGGGGCACAATAACACCTACTGACACATTAGCAGGGAAACTGGGGCCCAGTAAATGTGTTGAGGGGATTAATTAATTGGTGATATGGTTAGACAACTTTGTGTCCTCACCCAAATCTCATCTTGAATTGTAATCCCCACAGTCCCCATGTGTCAAGGGAGAGACTGGGGGAGGTAATTGAATCATGGTGGCGGGGTGGTTCCCCCATGCTATTCTTGGGATAGTGAGTTCTCATGAGATCTCATGGTTTTTTAAGGGGCTCTTCCCCCTTCACTTGGCACTTCTTTCTGCCACCTTGGGAAGAAGATGCCTTGCTTCCCCTTTACCTTCCACCACGATTGTAAGTTTCCTGAGGCCTCCCCAGCCATACTGAACTGTCGATCAATTAAACCTCTTTCCTTTATAAATCACCCAGTCTCAGGCAGTTCTTTTTTTTTTTTTGAGACGGAGTCTCACTCTGTCGCCCAGGCTGGAGTGCAGTGGCCGGATCTCAGCTCACTGCAAGCTCCGCCTCCCGGGTTTACGCCATTCTCCTGCCTCAGCCTCCCGAGTAGCTGGGACTACAGGCGCCCGCCACCTCGCCCGGCTAGTTTTTTGTATTTTTTTTAGTAGAGACGGGGTTTCACCGTGTTAGCCAGGATGGTTTCGATCTCCTGACCTCGTGATCCGCCTGTCTCGGCCTCCCAAAGTGCTGGGATTACAGGCTTGAGCCACCACGCCCAGGCAAGTCTCAGGCAGTTCTTTAGAGCGGTATGAAAATGTACTGGCCAAGGTGGGCAAATCATGAGATCAGGAGACTGAGACCATCCTGGCTAACATGGTGAAATCCCATCTCTACTAAAAATACAAAAATTAGCCGGGTATGGTAGCAAGCACCTGTAAGTCAGAGCTACTCAGGAGGCTGAGGCAGGAGAATCGCTTCAACCCAGGAGGCAGAGGTTGCAGTGAGCTGAGATCGCACCACTGCACTCCAGCCTGATGACAGACTGAGACTCTATATCATCAAAAAAAAAAAAAAAAAAAAGTACTAATACATGTGGTCCTAGCCAGGCTGAGGAAACAGGCTACTGCTACTTTTACTTCTTTATTCTGGAATTCTAGAAATAGCTGTTCACACAAAACCCTGAAAGAAGGTATATTGAAAACATTTTAACAAATGAATGACCAGGACACTAAGTATAAGAACAGATATCTGACTAATTTCAGCATGAAACTGGCCAGTAAGTATAAAGTACTGATGCTATAGGGTGTGTGTCAGACTGCACTTTGGGAGAAAGGTCAGTTAGATCTAGGTTATACCACTAACCATTCATACCACTAACATGAACACCATTAACACAAAAAAATATTTTAAATTTTATATAATTTGGAGTGAGACATGTTCATTTTAAAGTACACATGGAAAAATCGGCCTGGTTATAGCCAGGAAAATCCTTAAAAAGAAAAATAGGCTGGGCGCGGTGGCTCACACCTATAATCCCAGCACTTTGGGAGGCTGAGGTGAGCAGATCACTTAAGGTCAGGAGTTCAAGAGCAGCCTGGCCAACAGGGTGAAACCTGATCTCTACAAAAAACACAAAAGAAAATTTGCCTGGCGTGCTGGCATCTGCCTGTAATCCCAGCTACTTGGGAGACTGAGGCAAGATAATCACTTGAATCTGGGGAGTGGAGGTTGCAGTGAGCCAAGATCATGCCATTGAACAACAACTTGGGCAACAGAATGAGACTCCATCTCAAAAAAAAGAAGAAGAAGAAGAATGAAGAACAAACCCTATTGGCACTAAACATACCATAACGCCTCTATAATCAAAACATATGGTACCAGCACATCAATAGACAAACCAGTGAAACAGAATAGAAAGTCCATAAATAGACCAATGCACATAGAAATTGAGTATGTGACACAGGTAGCATCCTAAATCACTCAGGGAAAGATGAACTTGAAAAAATTATACTGGAGCCAGCCATGGTGGCTCACCCCTGTAATCCCAGCTCTTTGGGTGGCCAGGGCAGGAGGATTGCTTGAGGCCAGGGATTTGAGACCAGCCTGTACAACACAGCAAAATCCTGTCTCTACAAAAAAAAAAAAAAAATTTTAATTAGCCAGGCATGGTGGTGTGTGTGTAGTCCCAGCTACTTGGGAGGCTGAGGTGACATGATTGCTTCAGCCCAGGAGTTTGAGGTTGCTGTGAAATCTGATCACATCACTGCATTCCAGCCTGGGTGGCAGAGTGAGATTCTGTCTCAAAAAAATAAAAAATACATACATATATATGGACAATTCGATAATCACTTAGAAAAATATATAATTGGATTCATGCCTTACCCCATACACAAGAATAAACTCCTAATAAATTAAAGATCTAAGTGTTTTAAAAAGAAAAAAAGAAACCATCTTTACTAGCAGAAAACATGAATGAAATTCCTTTACAACTTAGGTGTTAGAAAAAGCTTTCTGGACCACGCCTATAATCCCAGCGCTTTGGGAGGCAGAGGTGGGTGGATTACTTGAGGTCAGGCGTTCAAGACCAGCCTGGCCAACATGGTGAAACAAAATTAGCTAGACGTGGTGGCAAGCGCCTCTAGTCCAGCTACTCGGGAGGCTGAGGTGGGAGGATCACCAGAGCCCAGGAAATCAAGGCTGCAGTGAGCTATGATCATACCACGGCACTCCAGCCTGGTTAACAGAATGAGACCCTGACCCAAAAAAATAATAAAATAAGGCTGGGCATAGTAGCTTACGCTTGTAATCTCAGCAATTTGGGAGGCCGACACGGGCAGATCACCTGAGGTCAGCCTGGCCAACATGATGAAACCGTGTCTCCACTATAAATGCAAAAATTAACTGGGCATGGTGCTCCCAGCTACTCGGGAGGCTGAAGAAGGAGAATTGCTTGAACCTAGGAGGCGGAGGTTGCAGTGAGCTGAGATCATACCACTGCACTCCAGCCTGGGTGACAGAGCAAGACTCCATCTCAAATAATAATAATAATAATAGTATTAAAATAATAATAAATAAATGAAAACTACACAGAAGTGGCATTTCTAATCTGTCAGATTGATAAAATCCAAAAGCTTCTCAAAACTCTCCAAGAGGCAGTAGGAGAGCAGCACTCTTGTATTTTGCTGGTATGGAAAGCAAAATAGTAAGCCCTGTAGAAGGAAATTTTGCAATATCTAACAAAATGGCATATGTATGCAACCTTTGACCCAGCTCTAATACTTCTAGGAATTTACGCCAAAGATACACTTCTGACAATACAAAAATACATGTACATTCATTATATCATGATTGATAATAGCAAAATATGGGAAACCTAAATGTCCTACATAGGAGATTGCCTGAGTAAACTATTGCATATGTGGAAACACACAAAGGTAAAAATTAATGAGGAAGAGCTCTATGAGCCAATATGGAGTGATTTTCAGAATATCTTCTTAAAGCACAAAAGAGTATAGTATACTGCCTTTTGTATAGGAAGTGCAAACTATATATATATATATGTACACAGACTTTTTTTCCAAAAAGAAACATAGGAGGATAAGCCAGTAACTAATTAACTAATTCCCTACAGGCATGAATGGAAATGGAATGAGACAGCAGATATACTGATGATGTTGGAAATCAACATGATCACTAAGGGAAAGAGGAAGAAGAATGGGAATATATATATATATTATATATATAGTATATATAGATGTATATATAGATGTGTGTATATATATATGCATACACATTCATCTGTATGTAAACAAATCTACATATGCATATGTGTGTATGTATGCATGCATATATACATAAACACACACACATACACACCCTTATTCTTTCTACTGATACGGCTTAGAGGCAAAGACACACCAGTAGCAGTGAACATACCTAGCATTTGGGTTTCTAAATACTAGAACCCATTAACAAGAACCAGGGCTCCTCAGAAAAATGACTGACTCCACGGCTGGACCAGGGAAAGTATAGGTGAACCTGGATCGGCGGTTTTGTGTTCCTGCTTAGGAGATTGACAGGGCAAACTATTGTTACACACACACACACACACACACACACACACAAATGCAAATAAGTAATAATGACGAAGAGATCTATAAACTGCACTGCAGTGATTTTCAAAATATCTTAAGCAAAAAATGCAAGATGTAAAAAAGATGCTACCTTTTGCATAAGAAGGTTATTATTATTATTTTGCAAAAAGAAACACAACAAAGAGTGTTCAAAATACTGATGTGGATATGTCACAAGGACACAGGAACCAGCTTGAGTGAGCTCTCATTTTGAGCATTAAAATAAATAATGAATAACAATAAGAATGGATTAAAACACATTTAACAACAACAAAAAATCTGTGAGTCCATATTGACACTGAAAAAACAAAGATAGATAGGGTAGATAGGATGGGGAGAGAAGAAAAAGATTTTCTTTCTTTTTTTTGAGATGGAGTCTCACTCTGTCACCCAGGCTGGAGTGCGATGGCACAATCTTGGCTCGCTGCAACCTCCGCCTCCTGGTTCAAGCAATTCTCCTGACCCAGTGTCCTGAGTATCTGGGACTACAGGTGCACACCACCACATCCAGCTAATTTTTGTATTTTAGTAGAGACGGGGTTTTGCTATGTTGGCCAGGCTGGTCTCAAAATCCTGGCCTCAAGTGATCTGCCTGCCTTGGCCTCCCAAAGTGCTGGGATTACAGATGTGAGCCACCACACCTGGATGAGAGAGATATTCTTTACAGAAGAATGCCAACTACTAAATATAGATGGAAGGGATAGAACTAGAAAATCACCATTTAAAAACTTACCATAGTAATAATTAATTCAACCAAGAATCATCAGTGGATGCTAAAACCATTGGGTGAAAGATTGCTAGGAATAGGATACAGAGAACTCTAACAGACACCATCCTAGCTAAATGATCGAATGTAGCATCACCAATAAAGGGGCAGACTGACATCAGGTGCCTCCCGATGCGATAACTGATAAGGATGCAACTTCCCCTATGCAGTACTCCTACCAAAAATTTAACCTGAATATAATGAAGGAACAATCAGGCAAATCCAAAGTGAGGCATATTCTGGAAAACAATTGACCTGGACTTCTAAGATATCAATGTCATCAAAGAGGAAAAAAACAACTGAGAATAAAGGAATAAAGGAAATAATGGAATAAAGGAAAACCAAAAAGACCTAATAACGGAATGCAGTGCATTATCCTTGATTGGATCCTAGATCTGGGAAATAAAAACAATACAGGAATATCTGGGGAAATTTGAATATGGTCTAGATCATAGATAATAGTATTATATTAATTTTCATTTTCCTGAGTGGAAAATTATATTGTAATTATGTAGTTGAATGCCCTTGTTCTTAGAGGACACATGTCAGAGTAATTACTATGACACATCGTGGTATCTCCAATTATCTTCTTTTTCTTTTTTTTGAGATGGAGTCTCACTCTGTCACCCAGGCTGGAGTGCAGTGGCACGATCTCAGCTCACTGCAACCTCCACCTCCCAGGTTCAAGTGATCCTCCTGCCTTAGCCTCCCGAGTGGCTTGGGACTATAAGCATGGGCCACCATGCCAGGCTAATTTTTGTATTTTTAGTAGAGATAGGTTTCACCATGTTGGCCAGGCTGATCTTGAACTCTTGACCTTGTGATCCACCCACCTCGGCCTCCCAAAGTACTGGGATTGCAGGCGTGAGCCACCATGTCCGACTCCTTTTTTTTTTTTTTTGAGATGGAGTCTCGCTCTGTCGCCCAGGCTGGAGTGCAGTGGCATGATCTCAACTCACTGCAACCTCTGCCTCCCGGGTTCAAGCGATTATTCTGCCTCAGCCTCCTGAGCAGTTGGGATTTCAGGTCCAAGCCACCACCCCTGGCTAATTTTTGTATTTTTAGTAGAGATCGGGTTTCACCATGTTGGTCAGGCTGGTCTCGAACTCCTGACCTTGTGATCTGCCTGCCTCAGCCTCCCAAAGTGCTGGGATTACAGGCGTGAGCCACCGTATCCGGCTTCAATTATCATTCATATAGTTCAGGGGAAAAGAAAGAGATGAAGCAAATATGGCAAAATGTTAATAATTGATGAATCTAGGGAAAAGTATATGGGTGTTTTTTGTACCATTTTTGTATTTTTCTGTAGGTTTGATTTTTATCAAAAATAAAACTGTATCCACTGTCACTTTGGAGGGCAAAAAAGAAAACAAAACAAAACCGTAGGAACAGTTTACATCAAAAATACTTCTTTTTTTAAATTTTATTTTATTTATTTATTTTTTTTTTGAGACAGAGTTTCACTCTTGTTGCCCAGGCTGGAGTGCAATGGTGCGTTCTCAGCTCACTGCAACCTCCACTTCTCCTGCCTCAGCCTCCCAACTAGCTGGGATTACAGGCACCCACCACCATAATCAGGTAATTTTTTTGTATTTTTAGTAGAGACAGGGTTTCACCATGTTGGCCGGGCTGGTCTCGAACTCTTGACCTCAGGTGATCCGCCCGCCTTGGCATCCCAAAGTGCTGGGATTACAGGCGTGAGCCATGGCATCTGGTAAAAAATATTTCTATAGCTAAAGATTGACCAGCCCAAATAAAGCCTCTTTATTTCAAACAATTCCTATTCGTTTAGAAAGATAAAACCAGGCTGAGTGCAATGGCTCACTCCTATAATGCCACCACTTTGGGAGGCCAAGGCAGTCGTATTACATGAGGTCAGAAGTTCGAGACCAGCCCGGCCAACACGGTGAAACCCTGTCTCTACAAAAAATACAAAAATTAGCAGGGCGTAGAGGCGTGTGCCTGTAATCCCAGCTACTCAGGAGGCTGAGGCAGGAGAATCACTTGAACCCGGGAGGCAGAGGTTGCAGTGAGCGGAGATCACACCACTGCACTCCAGCCTGGGCCACAGAACAAGATTCTGTCTCAAAAATAAATAAACAAATAAATAAAACTAACATCAACCAAAAGGCAAAAAACACAAAGGAAAAGATTGATAGATTTGACTATGTAAAATTTTAAATAAAATGTCTCTACATAAAAAAAAAAACAAAAATAAAAGAAAATAATAAGCTGGGAAAAATATAGAACAGAAA
>NW_022326861.1:0-5319 GCF_002776525.5 Piliocolobus tephrosceles | reverse complement strand
CCCGGAGGCCACTGACCTTCAAAAACTTCAATAGCCCTGAGTGAAACATCCAAACACATTTATCCACCACTCAAAGACCCTTTATTGTCTGTCCTCTGTGCATCTCAGAAGTCTCTTTTTACCACACTGTCGCTATACTGCATGAGCCATTTATAGGAAACTACCTGACACTCCAAGGCATGTTTATACTATGTATTCAACCATGTATCCCTAGTACCTAGCACAGTCCTGGCATAGAGTTTGCTACTAAACATTTGCGGAATGAAGTAATTATCTTGTACCTGGGTTCCAAGTTTTAAGGTGATTCTTCATTAAAAATAAAGTATTACAGTTTGCAAATAATCTACTCCCTTTTTTACAGATGGGATTGATTTTAATCTTATCCCCTAATAATATTATTTTCATTTACTTCCATCTAAATACACTGTTCTAAGAGAGCAATAAGAAGGAGAGTTGAAGCTGGAGCTTGAAGAATTGTACATGGTCCACACTGTGGCCTGAGGTGCATCGCCCACCTGGGCTTCATCTGTTAGGTATGTCAGGGAAGATACACAGGTGAGAGCATCTCTCTCTGTCTCATCAGAGGACCCCGGATCTCTGGCTTCCCCGTCGGGCAAGTGCACCTCTGTGAACAAAGTCTTTAGAGCCAGATGACAAGAATGGCCCAAGCAGTCCACGAGGGAAACCTGGGCCCAGTTTACATCAATGCAGAGCGTCAAGCACAGCATAACAGGAGTACAGTTGCCTAGTCCTGTTCAGAGATCACTGCATCCCACACACCGTAAAATGAGGAAACCCAGAGAAACAGATATAGCTGAAGAAGACAGCAGGAGAAACTAGGAGGGACAACCACGACCTAGGAAGGCACCATGCCAGAGACACTTGGACCCCACGCTAGGCTCAGTGCCAGTTATACTCTTGGGACCCAGCACTTTCCGTCTCCATCACGTGGCATACTTGGCATTATTTGTTGTTTAAAATATTGTCCTTAGTTTTCACCTTTCCTAGGAGACACAGGCAGACCCTGTGACACTACAGCTCCTGACACACAGTACGTGCATCACAAACACCTGCTGGGTTCACACACTCTTGCCCTCTCAAACCTTCTTGTCAAGTCTTCAGTGAAAAGGAACTGCTCACTGAGCAAGAATTAAACTTCTAGAGACTCCTGGATCCGTTGAGACAAGGTGAGATTTGTTTACTGCCATATTCCTAGATCATAGCTTACTGTAGTCACTTCATAAATGTTTGTTGAATAAGTGAGTGAATTGATTCATACATCTTACTTAGCTATATGTTTTCTGAGTAAAACTGATAAATTTAACAGTTTACTTCTGGCATAATTTTACTATACTTGTTCAACAAACCTGACAATTCAACTAGGTGCCAGGCACCTAGTTGTTCAGAGATAACTGTTCAGAGAAAACTGCACCCCCACACTGTAAAATGAGGAAATGCAGAGAAACAGATGTAGCTGAAGAAGACAGCCGGAGAAACTGGGAGGGACAACCAAGACCTAGGTTGCTAAAGCTGCTGAAGAAAAAGAGGTATAAGATACAATTTCTGTCTACATGAAAGCCACACTCTAAGAAGTAGAAATCGTTGAACAAATTATAACAATAAATTAGCTAAATTCAAAATCGGAGGGGTTTGTTTCTATTGTAAACAGCTCTAGTCAGGAAGTGTTAGAAAGTGCTAAATAGGAAACGTTCCAACACACCATCTAAGCATGAAGCAGAAGCCACCCATAATTGAGTTTGCTACCGCCAACCCCAACAGCAAGAATTCCAGTCCTGCTGCTGCAACCTAAGTGTCACTCTGATTTTATTCCTGCCATGTAACCCGGTTTTAGACTCTCTGGTTGTCAATGTTCTAAAAAAGTATTAAAGAAAAAATATTATTATTGTGATGAGCCCATCCACTGCAGCCTTCTCAACATCATACCAATTTTAAGGCCTATCATTTAAAAAGGAAACTGTTTAACTTATTTACCCAGATATCAGTGTTACATAAACATATTTGCCATCAGACTGGATTTATGGGTTAAATAACATGTAAATATGATTAGAGGCTTAAAGTTTACACATTTCTGGTTCTCTCAAAATTTTTTCAAAATAGCATATACCTTTCTAAACAATTGTTAGTATATTTTTAAAAATGAACATTAAAATGTATATTTTCCAAGAACAAAATACAGCTCCCATTGGTAAATGTGTTGTTGGGATCTAACAGACAACTTCTCTTGGGAACCATTTAATCACTGCTGACTTTTATACTCTGTCCAGAAATGTCAATGGCTTTAAAATATAGAAGTATATTATATAACTAAACATACACTTATTCAGTATTGTGCAATATTTAGTACTTGTTCTAGCTCTCTCTTGCTGAATAGTAAGCCATTCTAAAACTTAAGGAATTACTTATTGTTTAATATTGTTTATTATTATTTGTTTCATAATTTTAAATAACGTTATTTCTCATAGTTTTGTGGGTTGACAGGTGCTACAAAAGTTCTCTTTTGGAGTCTTTCTTGCAGCTGCGGTTGGTTGGCTGCTACTGAAGTCCCCTGAAAGCTCAGCTAGGCTAAAGAGCCTGAACGGGCTACTCGTCTGGATGGCAGTGCATATTGGCTGCTGTGTGTGATACCTGTCTGACCTCTACATGTTACCTAAAGTCCCCTGAAAGCTCAGCTAGGCTAAAGAGTCTAGACGGGTTACTCACCTGGCTGGCAGTGCACAGTGGCTGCTGTGTGTGATGCTTGTCTAGCCTCTCCATGTCACCTGGGGTCCTCACAACGGGGTAGTTGGTCCCAAGACACACAGGCAAATAAAACAAAGCTTCTTATGACCTAGCCTTGGAGGTCCTAGTGTATGACTTTTGCTGTGTCCTACTGATAAAGCAAGTCATTGTGAGCAGCACAGATTCAAGAAATATGAGACTAGACTCTACCTGTTAATGTAAAGAGCAGCATGTGCATGCAGGGAGGAAAGAAATTGAGGGCATCATCTTGAAGACTATCCTATCACACCATTATTCCAGCTAATGGACATTATGTTTTAGATGGGTAGTACTAGCTACTCATGTCTCCCCCAGAAACCCAAGCTGGGCATGGACATATTGAAGAGAATGTCAGTACCATTAAAAAAACTCTAGAAAAATAACATGGGATGACTCAGGTTAATTCAGTCTCTCAATTACATTTCCTTCTTGTAACCCTAAATATGGTAAAATGGAATTGAATTCTACAAAAGTCTGGTGTCTGTTTTCCTATGGAATAATTAACAAACCCAGTAAATGTGTAAGGAGTATGAAGTCCAATTTATTTTAGATTTTTACCTCTTAGTTTCAAAGCTTATAGAAATCCAGAGAACTAATCATCATAATCCATAATGCCTGGACCAGAAGTCATTGCTCTAAGAGTATCCTGTGGCACGCTGAAAATGTATTACCAACTAGGAAATGTAAAACTCTTTTGTTGGTGATTTTAAGAGAGCTGACTAGCTCATCAGCACTATTCACACAGATTAAGAATTCAAACAGATTATGAATCCAAATGAGTGGATTCATAATGACCAGAAAAAAATCACAAAGGAGGAAAAGAGATAGAGGCGGGGAAACATACTGTCAATCCCTACAATTAAATAATTGTAAATTTCAAATCAAACCAATCTGAAAAATGGTTTGATTTTGTATTTTTTAAAGGAAAGGCAGCTATTGTGATAGAATAAGAATCCCACTTGTATGTCTTTTTTTTTTTTTTTTTTTTGATACGGAGTCTTGCTCTGTTGCCTAGGCTGGAGTGCAGTGGTATGATCTTGGTTCACTGCAAGCTCCACCTCCCGGGTTCACACCATTCTCCTGCCTCAGCCTCCCGAATAGCTGGGACTACAGGCGCCCACCACCACGCCTGGCTAATTTTTTTCTTTGTATTGTTAGTAGAGACAGGGTTTCACCATGTTGGCCAGGATGGTCTTGATCTCCTGACCTCATGATCTGCCCGCCCCGGCCTCCCAAAGTGCTGGGATTACAGGCATGAGCCACCGCGCCCAGCCTGTCTTCTTTTGAGAAGTGTCTGCGTATGTCCCTTGTCAACATTTTCACGGGGTTGTTTTACGAATGTTCAACATCACTAATCATCAGAGAAATGCAAATCAATGTGAGATACCATCTCATATTAGTCAGAATGGCTACTCTTAAAAAGTAAAAAAAAATAAATTCTGGTTAGACTTCAGAGAAAATGAAATGCTTACATACTGTTGGTGTGAATGTAAATTAGTTCAGCCACTGTGAAAAGCAGTTTGGAGATTTTTCAAAGAATTTAAAACAGAAGTACCATTCAACCAGCAATTTCATTACTGAGTATATATCCAAAAGAAAATTAAAAATTCTACAAAAAGAAACCCCACATGCACTTGTATATTCATCATATTGCTATTCACAATAGGGAAGGCATGGAATTAACTTATGTGAGAATCAATAAACTGGATAGAAATATGTGCCACATATACACCATAAGATACTATGCACACATTAAAAAGAATACAGTCATGTATTGGTCTGGAGGCCATTATCCTAAGGAAATTAATACAGGAACAGAAAATCAAATACCATGTGTTCTTGCCCATAAGCAGGATCTGAACATGGGGTCCTCATGAATATAAAGATGTCAACAATAGACACTGAGAACTACTAGATGAAGGAGGAAGGAAGAGGGCAGGGGGTGAGAAACTATGGGTGCTATGCTCACTTCCTTGGTGATGGGATCAATTATATTCCACAATATGTGCT
This sequence comes from Piliocolobus tephrosceles, assembly GCF_002776525.5. Lineage (NCBI taxonomy): Eukaryota > Metazoa > Chordata > Mammalia > Primates > Cercopithecidae > Piliocolobus > Piliocolobus tephrosceles. The sequence continues at coordinate 531 of NW_022326861.1, read as the reverse complement.
CACTACCTTGGTGGTGGGATCAACAATATCCCACATAGCTCAGCATCACGCAATATATCCACATAACAAACCTGAAAACGTACTCCCTGAATCTGAAAAATTTAAGGTAGAGACAGAGTAAGACGGCAGAATAGAAGACTACACCCTGATCCCCCACACAAAAACACCAAATTTTCACAATTTGTTACATTCAAGATGCACTGTCAAAGGGACCAAAAATTGGGTGAACAATCATAGTACCTGGCATTAACTTCACATCACTGAAAGAGACATTGGAGAAGACAAAAAAAAAAAGGACAGTCTAGAAGCACGGATGCCACCTCTTTTTCAGCCACCAGTAGTGGCCACATGGTGCACAGACTGTGTGTTTGGGAGAGGGAGAGCACAGGTTGTGAGGCTTTGCAATAAACTCAGTACTACCCTGTCACAGTAAAAAGCAGAACCAGACTGTACTCAGCTGACATCTGCCAATAGAGGGAGAAATTGGATTGGCCCTAGCAAGAGGAAAATCTCCCATCTCAGTGTTGGGAG
>NW_022326860.1:0-5319 GCF_002776525.5 Piliocolobus tephrosceles | reverse complement strand
CTCCCAACACTGAGATGGGAGATTTTCCTCTTGCTAGGGCCAATCCAATTTCTCCCTCTATTGGCAGATGTCAGCTGAGTACAGTCTGGTTCTGCTTTTTACTGTGACAGGGTAGTACTGAGTTTATTGCAAAGCCTCACAACCTGTGCTCTCCCTCTCCCAAACACACAGTCTGTGCACCATGTGGCCACTACTGGTGGCTGAAAAAGAGGTGGCATCCGTGCTTCTAGACTGTCCTTTTTTTTTTTGTCTTCTCCAATGTCTCTTTCAGTGATGTGAAGTTAATGCCAGGTACTATGATTGTTCACCCAATTTTTGGTCCCTTTGACAGTGCATCTTGAATGTAACAAATTGTGAAAATTTGGTGTTTTTGTGTGGGGGATCAGGGTGTAGTCTTCTATTCTGCCGTCTTACTCTGTCTCTACCTTAAATTTTTCAGATTCAGGGAGTACGTTTTCAGGTTTGTTATGTGGATATATTGCGTGATGCTGAGCTATGTGGGATATTGTTGATCCCACCACCAAGGTAGTGAGCACATATTGTGGAATATAATTGATCCCATCACCAAGGAAGTGAGCATAGCACCCATAGTTTCTCACCCCCTGCCCTCTTCCTTCCTCCTTCATCTAGTAGTTCTCAGTGTCTATTGTTGACATCTTTATATTCATGAGGACCCCATGTTCAGATCCTGCTTATGGGCAAGAACACATGGTATTTGATTTTCTGTTCCTGTATTAATTTCCTTAGGATAATGGCCTCCAGACCAATACATGACTGTATTCTTTTTAATGTGTGCATAGTATCTTATGGTGTATATGTGGCACATATTTCTATCCAGTTTATTGATTCTCACATAAGTTAATTCCATGCCTTCCCTATTGTGAATAGCAATATGATGAATATACAAGTGCATGTGGGGTTTCTTTTTGTAGAATTTTTAATTTTCTTTTGGATATATACTCAGTAATGAAATTGCTGGTTGAATGGTACTTCTGTTTTAAATTCTTTGAAAAATCTCCAAACTGCTTTTCACAGTGGCTGAACTAATTTACATTCACACCAACAGTATGTAAGCATTTCATTTTCTCTGAAGTCTAACCAGAATTTATTTTTTTTTACTTTTTAAGAGTAGCCATTCTGACTAATATGAGATGGTATCTCACATTGATTTGCATTTCTCTGATGATTAGTGATGTTGAACATTCGTAAAACAACCCCGTGAAAATGTTGACAAGGGACATACGCAGACACTTCTCAAAAGAAGACAGGCTGGGCGCGGTGGCTCATGCCTGTAATCCCAGCACTTTGGGAGGCCGGGGCGGGCAGATCATGAGGTCAGGAGATCAAGACCATCCTGGCCAACATGGTGAAACCCTGTCTCTACTAACAATACAAAGAAAAAAATTAGCCAGGCGTGGTGGTGGGCGCCTGTAGTCCCAGCTATTCGGGAGGCTGAGGCAGGAGAATGGTGTGAACCCGGGAGGTGGAGCTTGCAGTGAACCAAGATCATACCACTGCACTCCAGCCTAGGCAACAGAGCAAGACTCCGTATCAAAAAAAAAAAAAAAAAAAAGACATACAAGTGGGATTCTTATTCTATCACAATAGCTGCCTTTCCTTTAAAAAATACAAAATCAAACCATTTTTCAGATTGGTTTGATTTGAAATTTACAATTATTTAATTGTAGGGATTGACAGTATGTTTCCCCGCCTCTATCTCTTTTCCTCCTTTGTGATTTTTTTCTGGTCATTATGAATCCACTCATTTGGATTCATAATCTGTTTGAATTCTTAATCTGTGTGAATAGTGCTGATGAGCTAGTCAGCTCTCTTAAAATCACCAACAAAAGAGTTTTACATTTCCTAGTTGGTAATACATTTTCAGCGTGCCACAGGATACTCTTAGAGCAATGACTTCTGGTCCAGGCATTATGGATTATGATGATTAGTTCTCTGGATTTCTATAAGCTTTGAAACTAAGAGGTAAAAATCTAAAATAAATTGGACTTCATACTCCTTACACATTTACTGGGTTTGTTAATTATTCCATAGGAAAACAGACACCAGACTTTTGTAGAATTCAATTCCATTTTACCATATTTAGGGTTACAAGAAGGAAATGTAATTGAGAGACTGAATTAACCTGAGTCATCCCATGTTATTTTTCTAGAGTTTTTTTAATGGTACTGACATTCTCTTCAATATGTCCATGCCCAGCTTGGGTTTCTGGGGGAGACATGAGTAGCTAGTACTACCCATCTAAAACATAATGTCCATTAGCTGGAATAATGGTGTGATAGGATAGTCTTCAAGATGATGCCCTCAATTTCTTTCCTCCCTGCATGCACATGCTGCTCTTTACATTAACAGGTAGAGTCTAGTCTCATATTTCTTGAATCTGTGCTGCTCACAATGACTTGCTTTATCAGTAGGACACAGCAAAAGTCATACACTAGGACCTCCAAGGCTAGGTCATAAGAAGCTTTGTTTTATTTGCCTGTGTGTCTTGGGACCAACTACCCCGTTGTGAGGACCCCAGGTGACATGGAGAGGCTAGACAAGCATCACACACAGCAGCCACTGTGCACTGCCAGCCAGGTGAGTAACCCGTCTAGACTCTTTAGCCTAGCTGAGCTTTCAGGGGACTTTAGGTAACATGTAGAGGTCAGACAGGTATCACACACAGCAGCCAATATGCACTGCCATCCAGACGAGTAGCCCGTTCAGGCTCTTTAGCCTAGCTGAGCTTTCAGGGGACTTCAGTAGCAGCCAACCAACCGCAGCTGCAAGAAAGACTCCAAAAGAGAACTTTTGTAGCACCTGTCAACCCACAAAACTATGAGAAATAACGTTATTTAAAATTATGAAACAAATAATAATAAACAATATTAAACAATAAGTAATTCCTTAAGTTTTAGAATGGCTTACTATTCAGCAAGAGAGAGCTAGAACAAGTACTAAATATTGCACAATACTGAATAAGTGTATGTTTAGTTATATAATATACTTCTATATTTTAAAGCCATTGACATTTCTGGACAGAGTATAAAAGTCAGCAGTGATTAAATGGTTCCCAAGAGAAGTTGTCTGTTAGATCCCAACAACACATTTACCAATGGGAGCTGTATTTTGTTCTTGGAAAATATACATTTTAATGTTCATTTTTAAAAATATACTAACAATTGTTTAGAAAGGTATATGCTATTTTGAAAAAATTTTGAGAGAACCAGAAATGTGTAAACTTTAAGCCTCTAATCATATTTACATGTTATTTAACCCATAAATCCAGTCTGATGGCAAATATGTTTATGTAACACTGATATCTGGGTAAATAAGTTAAACAGTTTCCTTTTTAAATGATAGGCCTTAAAATTGGTATGATGTTGAGAAGGCTGCAGTGGATGGGCTCATCACAATAATAATATTTTTTCTTTAATACTTTTTTAGAACATTGACAACCAGAGAGTCTAAAACCGGGTTACATGGCAGGAATAAAATCAGAGTGACACTTAGGTTGCAGCAGCAGGACTGGAATTCTTGCTGTTGGGGTTGGCGGTAGCAAACTCAATTATGGGTGGCTTCTGCTTCATGCTTAGATGGTGTGTTGGAACGTTTCCTATTTAGCACTTTCTAACACTTCCTGACTAGAGCTGTTTACAATAGAAACAAACCCCTCCGATTTTGAATTTAGCTAATTTATTGTTATAATTTGTTCAACGATTTCTACTTCTTAGAGTGTGGCTTTCATGTAGACAGAAATTGTATCTTATACCTCTTTTTCTTCAGCAGCTTTAGCAACCTAGGTCTTGGTTGTCCCTCCCAGTTTCTCCGGCTGTCTTCTTCAGCTACATCTGTTTCTCTGCATTTCCTCATTTTACAGTGTGGGGGTGCAGTTTTCTCTGAACAGTTATCTCTGAACAACTAGGTGCCTGGCACCTAGTTGAATTGTCAGGTTTGTTGAACAAGTATAGTAAAATTATGCCAGAAGTAAACTGTTAAATTTATCAGTTTTACTCAGAAAACATATAGCTAAGTAAGATGTATGAATCAATTCACTCACTTATTCAACAAACATTTATGAAGTGACTACAGTAAGCTATGATCTAGGAATATGGCAGTAAACAAATCTCACCTTGTCTCAACGGATCCAGGAGTCTCTAGAAGTTTAATTCTTGCTCAGTGAGCAGTTCCTTTTCACTGAAGACTTGACAAGAAGGTTTGAGAGGGCAAGAGTGTGTGAACCCAGCAGGTGTTTGTGATGCACGTACTGTGTGTCAGGAGCTGTAGTGTCACAGGGTCTGCCTGTGTCTCCTAGGAAAGGTGAAAACTAAGGACAATATTTTAAACAACAAATAATGCCAAGTATGCCACGTGATGGAGACGGAAAGTGCTGGGTCCCAAGAGTATAACTGGCACTGAGCCTAGCGTGGGGTCCAAGTGTCTCTGGCATGGTGCCTTCCTAGGTCGTGGTTGTCCCTCCTAGTTTCTCCTGCTGTCTTCTTCAGCTATATCTGTTTCTCTGGGTTTCCTCATTTTACGGTGTGTGGGATGCAGTGATCTCTGAACAGGACTAGGCAACTGTACTCCTGTTATGCTGTGCTTGACGCTCTGCATTGATGTAAACTGGGCCCAGGTTTCCCTCGTGGACTGCTTGGGCCATTCTTGTCATCTGGCTCTAAAGACTTTGTTCACAGAGGTGCACTTGCCCGACGGGGAAGCCAGAGATCCGGGGTCCTCTGATGAGACAGAGAGAGATGCTCTCACCTGTGTATCTTCCCTGACATACCTAACAGATGAAGCCCAGGTGGGCGATGCACCTCAGGCCACAGTGTGGACCATGTACAATTCTTCAAGCTCCAGCTTCAACTCTCCTTCTTATTGCTCTCTTAGAACAGTGTATTTAGATGGAAGTAAATGAAAATAATATTATTAGGGGATAAGATTAAAATCAATCCCATCTGTAAAAAAGGGAGTAGATTATTTGCAAACTGTAATACTTTATTTTTAATGAAGAATCACCTTAAAACTTGGAACCCAGGTACAAGATAATTACTTCATTCCGCAAATGTTTAGTAGCAAACTCTATGCCAGGACTGTGCTAGGTACTAGGGATACATGGTTGAATACATAGTATAAACATGCCTTGGAGTGTCAGGTAGTTTCCTATAAATGGCTCATGCAGTATAGCGACAGTGTGGTAAAAAGAGACTTCTGAGATGCACAGAGGACAGACAATAAAGGGTCTTTGAGTGGTGGATAAATGTGTTTGGATGTTTCACTCAGGGCTATTGAAGTTTTTGAAGGTCAGTGGCCTCCGGG
>NW_022326859.1:0-5327 GCF_002776525.5 Piliocolobus tephrosceles | reverse complement strand
CCCGGAGGCCACTGACCTTCAAAAACTTCAATAGCCCTGAGTGAAACGTCCAAACACATTTATCCACCACTCAAAGACCCTTTATTGTCTGTCCTCTGTGCATCTCAGAAGTCTCTTTTTACCACACTGTTGCTATACTGCATGAGCCATTTATAGGAAACTACCTGACACTCCAAGGCATGTTTATACTATGTATTCAACCATGTATCCCTAGTACCTAGCACAGTCCTGGCATAGAGTTTGCTACTAAACATTTGCAGAATGAAGTAATTATCTTGTACCTGGGTTCCAAGTTTTAAGGTGATTCTTCATTAAAAATAAAGTATTACAGTTTGCAAATAATCTACTCCCTTTTTTACAGATGGGATTGATTTTAATCTTATCCCCTAATAATATTATTTTCATTTACTTCCATCTAAATACACTGTTCTAAGAGAGCAATAAGAAGGAGAGTTGAAGCTGGAGCTTGAAGAATTGTACATGGTCCACACTGTGGCCTGAGGTGCATCGCCCACCTGGGCTTCATCTGTTAGGTATGTCAGGGAAGATACACAGGTGAGAGCATCTCTCTCTGTCTCATCAGAGGACCCCGGATCTCTGGCTTCCCCGTCGGGCAAGTGCACCTCTGTGAACAAAGTCTTTAGAGCCAGATGACAAGAATGGCCCAAGCAGTCCACCAGGGAAACCTGGGCCCAGTTTACATCAATGCAGAGCGTCAAGCACAGCATAACAGGAGTACAGTTGCCTAGTCCTGTTCAGAGATCACTGCATCCCACACACCGTAAAATGAGGAAACCCAGAGAAACAGATATAGCTGAAGAAGACAGCAGGAGAAACTAGGAGGGACAACCACGACCTAGGAAGGCACCATGCCAGAGACACTTGGACCCCACGCTAGGCTCAGTGCCAGTTATACTCTTGGGACCCAGCACTTTCCGTCTCCATCACGTGGCATACTTGGCATTATTTGTTGTTTAAAATATTGTCCTTAGTTTTCACCTTTCCTAGGAGACACAGGCAGACCCTGTGACACTACAGCTCCTGACACACAGTACGTGCATCACAAACACCTGCTGGGTTCACACACTCTTGCCCTCTCAAACCTTCTTGTCAAGTCTTCAGTGAAAAGGAACTGCTCACTGAGCAAGAATTAAAATTCTAGAGACTCCTGGATCCGTTGAGACAAGGTGAGATTTGTTTACTGCCATATTCCTAGATCATAGCATACTGTAGTCACTTCATAAATGTTTGTTGAATAAGTGAGTGAATTGATTCATCCATCTTACTTAGCTATATGTTTTCTGAGTAAAACTGATAAATTTAACAGTTTACTTCTGGCATAATTTTACTATACTTGTTCAACAAACCTGACAATTCAACTAGGTGCCAGGCACCTAGTTGTTCAGAGATAACTGTTCAGAGAAAACTGCACCCCCACACTGTAAAATGAGGAAATGCAGAGAAGCAGATGTAGCTGAAGAAGACAGCCGGAGAAACTGGGAGGGACAACCAAGACCTAGGTTGCTAAAGCTGCTGAAGAAAAAGAGGTATAAGATACAATTTCTGTCTACATGAAAGCCACACTCTAAGAAGTAGAAATAGTTGAACAAATTATAACAATAAATTAGCTAAATTCAAAATCGGAGGGGTTTGTTTCTATTGTAAACAGCTCTAGTCAGGAAGTGTTAGAAAGTGCTAAATAGGAAACGTTCCAACACACCATCTAAGCCTGAAGCAGAAGCCACCCATAATTGAGTTTGCTACCGCCAACCCCAACAGCAAGAATTCCAGTCCTGCTGCTGCAACCTAAGTGTCACTCTGATTTTATTCCTGCCATGTAACCCGGTTTTAGACTCTCTGGTTGTCAATGTTCTAAAAAAGTATTAAAGAGAAAATATTATTATTGTGATGAGCCCATCCACTGCAGCCTTCTCAACATCATACCAATTTTAAGGCCTATCATTTAAAAAGGAAACTGTTTAACTTATTTACCCAGATATCAGTGTTACATAAACATATTTGCCATCAGACTGGATTTATGGGTTAAATAACATGTAAATATGATTAGAGGCTTAAAGTTTACACATTTCTGGTTCTCTCAAAATTTTTTCAAAATAGCATATACCTTTCTAAACAATTGTTAGTATATTTTTAAAAATGAACATTAAAATGTATATTTTCCAAGAACAAAATACAGCTCCCATTGGTAAATGTGTTGTTGGGATCTAACAGACAACTTCTCTTGGGAACCATTTAATCACTGCTGACTTTTATACTCTGTCCAGAAATGTCAATGGCTTTAAAATATAGAAGTATATTATATAACTAAACACTTATTCAGTATTGTGCAATATTTAGTACTTGTTCTAGCTCTCTCTTGCTGAATAGTAAGCCATTCTAAAACTTAAGGAATTATTTATTGTTTAATATTGTTTATTATTATTTGTTTCATAATTTTAAATAACGTTATTTCTCATAGTTTTGTGGGTTGACAGGTGCTACAAAAGTTCTCTTTTGGAGTCTTTCTTGCAGCTGCGGTTGGTTGGCTGCTACTGAAGTCCCCTGAAAGCTCAGCTAGGCTAAAGAGCCTGAACGGGCTACTCGTCTGGATGGCAGTGCATATTGGCTGCTGTGTGTGATACCTGTCTGACCTCTACATGTTACCTAAAGTCCCCTGAAAGCTCAGCTAGGCTAAAGAGTCTAGACAGGTTACTCACCTGGCTGGCAGTGCACAGTGGCTGCTGTGTGTGATGCTTGTCTAGCCTCTCCATGTCACCTGGGGTCCTCACGACGGGGTCGTTGGTCCCAAGACACACAGGCAAATAAAACAAAGCTTCTTATGACCTAGCGTTGGAGGTCCTAGTGTATGACTTTTGCTGTGTCCTACTGATAAAGCAAGTCATTGTGAGCAGCACAGATTCAAGAAATATGAGACTAGACTCTACCTGTTAATGTAAAGAGCAGCATGTGCATGCAGGGAGGAAAGAAATTGAGAGCATCATCTTGAAGACTATCCTATCACACCATTATTCCAGCTAATGGACATTATGTTTTAGATGGGTAGTACTAGCTACTCATGTCTCCCCCAGAAACCCAAGCTGGGCATGGACATATTGAAGAGAATGTCAGTACCATTAAAAAAAACTCTAGAAAAATAACATGGGATGACTCAGGTTAATTCAGTCTCTCAATTACATCAATATAATTTCCTTCTTGTAACCCTAAATATGGTAAAATGGAATTGAATTCTACAAAAGTCTGGTGTCTGTTTTCCTATGGAATAATTAACAAACCCAGTAAATGTGTAAGGAGTATGAAGTCCAATTTATTTTAGATTTTTACCTCTTAGTTTCAAAGCTTATAGAAATCCAGAGAACTAATCATCATAATCCATAATGCCTGGACCAGAAGTCATTGCTCTAATTGTATCCTGTGGCACGCTGAAAATGTATTACCAACTAGGAAATGTAAAACTCTTTTGTTGGTGATTTTAAGAGAGCTGACTAGCTCATCAGCACTATTCACACAGATTAAGAATTCAAACAGATTATGAATCCAAATGAGTGGATTCATAATGACCAGAAAAAAATCACAAAGGAGGAAAAGAGATAGAGGCGGGGAAACATACTGTCAATCCCTACAATTAAATAATTGTAAATTTCAAATCAAACCAATCTGAAAAATGGTTTGATTTTGTATTTTTTAAAGGAAAGGCAGCTATTGTGATAGAATAAGAATCCCACTTGTATGTCTTTTTTTTTTTTTTTTTTTTGATACGGAGTCTTGCTCTGTTGCCTAGGCTGGAGTGCAGTGGTATGATCTTGGTTCACTGCAAGCTCCACCTCCCGGGTTCACACCATTCTCCTGCCTCAGCCTCCCGAATAGCTGGGACTACAGGCGCCCGCCACCACGCCCGGCTAATTTTTTTCTTTGTATTGTTAGTAGAGACAGGGTTTCACCATGTTGGCCAGGATGGTCTTGATCTCCTGACCTCATGATCTGCCCACCCCGGCCTCCCAAAGTGCTGGGATTACAGGCATGAGCCACCGCGCCCAGCCTGTCTTCTTTTGAGAAGTGTCTGCGTATGTCCCTTGTCAACGTTTTCATGGGGTTGTTTTACGAATGTTCAACATCACTAATCATCAGAGAAATGCAAATCAATGTGAGATACCATCTCATATTAGTCAGAATGGCTACTCTTAAAAAGTAAAAAAAATAAATTCTGGTTAGACTTCAGAGAAAATGAAATGCTTACATACTGTTGGTGAGAATGTAAATTAGTTCAGCCACTGTGAAAAGCAGTTTGGAGATTTTTCAAAGAATTTAAAACAGAAGTACCATTCAACCAGCAATTTCATTACTGAGTATATATCCAAAAGAAAATTAAAAATTCTACAAAAAGAAACCCCACATGCACTTGTATATTCATCATATTGCTATTCACAATAGGGAAGGCATGGAATTAACTTATGTGAGAATCAATAAACTGGATAGAAATATGTGCCACATATACACCATAAGATACTATGCACACATTAAAAAGAATACAGTCATGTATTGGTCTGGAGGCCATTATCCTAAGGAAATTAATACAGGAACAGAAAATCAAATACCATGTGTTCTTGCCCATAAGCAGGATCTGAACATGGGGTCCTCATGAATATAAAGATGTCAACAATAGACACTGAGAACTACTAGATGAAGGAGGAAGGAAGAGGGCAGGGGGTGAGAAACTGTGGGTGCTATGCTCACTTCCTTGGTGATGGGATCAATTATATTCCACAATATGTGCTCACTACCTTGGTGGTGGGATCAACAATATCCCACATAGCTCAGCATCACACAATATATCCACATAACAAACCTGAAAACGTACTCCCTGAATCTGAAAAATTTAAGGTAGAGACAGAGTAAGATGGCAGAATAGAAGACTACACCCTGATCCCCCACACAAAAACACCAAATTTTCACAATTTGTTACATTCAAGATGCACTGTCAAAGGGACCAAAAATTGGGTGAACAATCATAGTACCTGGCATTAACTTCACGTCACTGAAAGAGACATTGGAGAAGACAAAAAAAAAAAAAAGGACAGTCTAGAAGCACGGATGCCACCTCTTTTTCAGCCACCAGTAGTGGCCACATGGTGCACAGACTGTGTGTTTGGGAGAGGGAGAGCACAGGTTGTGAGGCTTTGCAATAAACTCAGTACTACCCTGTCACAGTAAAAAGCAGAACCAGACTGTACTCAGCTGACATCTGCCAATAGAGGGAGAAATTGGATTGGCCCTAGCAAGAGGAAAATCTCCCATCTCAGTGTTGGGAG
>NW_022326858.1:0-5327 GCF_002776525.5 Piliocolobus tephrosceles | reverse complement strand
CTCCCAACACTGAGATGGGAGATTTTCCTCTTGCTAGGGCCAATCCAATTTCTCCCTCTATTGGCAGATGTCAGCTGAGTACAGTCTGGTTCTGCTTTTTACTGTGACAGGGTAGTACTGAGTTTATTGCAAAGCCTCACAACCTGTGCTCTCCCTCTCCCAAACACACAGTCTGTGCACCATGTGGCCACTACTGGTGGCTGAAAAAGAGGTGGCATCCGTGCTTCTAGACTGTCCTTTTTTTTTTTTTTGTCTTCTCCAATGTCTCTTTCAGTGACGTGAAGTTAATGCCAGGTACTATGATTGTTCACCCAATTTTTGGTCCCTTTGACAGTGCATCTTGAATGTAACAAATTGTGAAAATTTGGTGTTTTTGTGTGGGGGATCAGGGTGTAGTCTTCTATTCTGCCATCTTACTCTGTCTCTACCTTAAATTTTTCAGATTCAGGGAGTACGTTTTCAGGTTTGTTATGTGGATATATTGTGTGATGCTGAGCTATGTGGGATATTGTTGATCCCACCACCAAGGTAGTGAGCACATATTGTGGAATATAATTGATCCCATCACCAAGGAAGTGAGCATAGCACCCACAGTTTCTCACCCCCTGCCCTCTTCCTTCCTCCTTCATCTAGTAGTTCTCAGTGTCTATTGTTGACATCTTTATATTCATGAGGACCCCATGTTCAGATCCTGCTTATGGGCAAGAACACATGGTATTTGATTTTCTGTTCCTGTATTAATTTCCTTAGGATAATGGCCTCCAGACCAATACATGACTGTATTCTTTTTAATGTGTGCATAGTATCTTATGGTGTATATGTGGCACATATTTCTATCCAGTTTATTGATTCTCACATAAGTTAATTCCATGCCTTCCCTATTGTGAATAGCAATATGATGAATATACAAGTGCATGTGGGGTTTCTTTTTGTAGAATTTTTAATTTTCTTTTGGATATATACTCAGTAATGAAATTGCTGGTTGAATGGTACTTCTGTTTTAAATTCTTTGAAAAATCTCCAAACTGCTTTTCACAGTGGCTGAACTAATTTACATTCTCACCAACAGTATGTAAGCATTTCATTTTCTCTGAAGTCTAACCAGAATTTATTTTTTTTACTTTTTAAGAGTAGCCATTCTGACTAATATGAGATGGTATCTCACATTGATTTGCATTTCTCTGATGATTAGTGATGTTGAACATTCGTAAAACAACCCCATGAAAACGTTGACAAGGGACATACGCAGACACTTCTCAAAAGAAGACAGGCTGGGCGCGGTGGCTCATGCCTGTAATCCCAGCACTTTGGGAGGCCGGGGTGGGCAGATCATGAGGTCAGGAGATCAAGACCATCCTGGCCAACATGGTGAAACCCTGTCTCTACTAACAATACAAAGAAAAAAATTAGCCGGGCGTGGTGGCGGGCGCCTGTAGTCCCAGCTATTCGGGAGGCTGAGGCAGGAGAATGGTGTGAACCCGGGAGGTGGAGCTTGCAGTGAACCAAGATCATACCACTGCACTCCAGCCTAGGCAACAGAGCAAGACTCCGTATCAAAAAAAAAAAAAAAAAAAAGACATACAAGTGGGATTCTTATTCTATCACAATAGCTGCCTTTCCTTTAAAAAATACAAAATCAAACCATTTTTCAGATTGGTTTGATTTGAAATTTACAATTATTTAATTGTAGGGATTGACAGTATGTTTCCCCGCCTCTATCTCTTTTCCTCCTTTGTGATTTTTTTCTGGTCATTATGAATCCACTCATTTGGATTCATAATCTGTTTGAATTCTTAATCTGTGTGAATAGTGCTGATGAGCTAGTCAGCTCTCTTAAAATCACCAACAAAAGAGTTTTACATTTCCTAGTTGGTAATACATTTTCAGCGTGCCACAGGATACAATTAGAGCAATGACTTCTGGTCCAGGCATTATGGATTATGATGATTAGTTCTCTGGATTTCTATAAGCTTTGAAACTAAGAGGTAAAAATCTAAAATAAATTGGACTTCATACTCCTTACACATTTACTGGGTTTGTTAATTATTCCATAGGAAAACAGACACCAGACTTTTGTAGAATTCAATTCCATTTTACCATATTTAGGGTTACAAGAAGGAAATTATATTGATGTAATTGAGAGACTGAATTAACCTGAGTCATCCCATGTTATTTTTCTAGAGTTTTTTTTAATGGTACTGACATTCTCTTCAATATGTCCATGCCCAGCTTGGGTTTCTGGGGGAGACATGAGTAGCTAGTACTACCCATCTAAAACATAATGTCCATTAGCTGGAATAATGGTGTGATAGGATAGTCTTCAAGATGATGCTCTCAATTTCTTTCCTCCCTGCATGCACATGCTGCTCTTTACATTAACAGGTAGAGTCTAGTCTCATATTTCTTGAATCTGTGCTGCTCACAATGACTTGCTTTATCAGTAGGACACAGCAAAAGTCATACACTAGGACCTCCAACGCTAGGTCATAAGAAGCTTTGTTTTATTTGCCTGTGTGTCTTGGGACCAACGACCCCGTCGTGAGGACCCCAGGTGACATGGAGAGGCTAGACAAGCATCACACACAGCAGCCACTGTGCACTGCCAGCCAGGTGAGTAACCTGTCTAGACTCTTTAGCCTAGCTGAGCTTTCAGGGGACTTTAGGTAACATGTAGAGGTCAGACAGGTATCACACACAGCAGCCAATATGCACTGCCATCCAGACGAGTAGCCCGTTCAGGCTCTTTAGCCTAGCTGAGCTTTCAGGGGACTTCAGTAGCAGCCAACCAACCGCAGCTGCAAGAAAGACTCCAAAAGAGAACTTTTGTAGCACCTGTCAACCCACAAAACTATGAGAAATAACGTTATTTAAAATTATGAAACAAATAATAATAAACAATATTAAACAATAAATAATTCCTTAAGTTTTAGAATGGCTTACTATTCAGCAAGAGAGAGCTAGAACAAGTACTAAATATTGCACAATACTGAATAAGTGTTTAGTTATATAATATACTTCTATATTTTAAAGCCATTGACATTTCTGGACAGAGTATAAAAGTCAGCAGTGATTAAATGGTTCCCAAGAGAAGTTGTCTGTTAGATCCCAACAACACATTTACCAATGGGAGCTGTATTTTGTTCTTGGAAAATATACATTTTAATGTTCATTTTTAAAAATATACTAACAATTGTTTAGAAAGGTATATGCTATTTTGAAAAAATTTTGAGAGAACCAGAAATGTGTAAACTTTAAGCCTCTAATCATATTTACATGTTATTTAACCCATAAATCCAGTCTGATGGCAAATATGTTTATGTAACACTGATATCTGGGTAAATAAGTTAAACAGTTTCCTTTTTAAATGATAGGCCTTAAAATTGGTATGATGTTGAGAAGGCTGCAGTGGATGGGCTCATCACAATAATAATATTTTCTCTTTAATACTTTTTTAGAACATTGACAACCAGAGAGTCTAAAACCGGGTTACATGGCAGGAATAAAATCAGAGTGACACTTAGGTTGCAGCAGCAGGACTGGAATTCTTGCTGTTGGGGTTGGCGGTAGCAAACTCAATTATGGGTGGCTTCTGCTTCAGGCTTAGATGGTGTGTTGGAACGTTTCCTATTTAGCACTTTCTAACACTTCCTGACTAGAGCTGTTTACAATAGAAACAAACCCCTCCGATTTTGAATTTAGCTAATTTATTGTTATAATTTGTTCAACTATTTCTACTTCTTAGAGTGTGGCTTTCATGTAGACAGAAATTGTATCTTATACCTCTTTTTCTTCAGCAGCTTTAGCAACCTAGGTCTTGGTTGTCCCTCCCAGTTTCTCCGGCTGTCTTCTTCAGCTACATCTGCTTCTCTGCATTTCCTCATTTTACAGTGTGGGGGTGCAGTTTTCTCTGAACAGTTATCTCTGAACAACTAGGTGCCTGGCACCTAGTTGAATTGTCAGGTTTGTTGAACAAGTATAGTAAAATTATGCCAGAAGTAAACTGTTAAATTTATCAGTTTTACTCAGAAAACATATAGCTAAGTAAGATGGATGAATCAATTCACTCACTTATTCAACAAACATTTATGAAGTGACTACAGTATGCTATGATCTAGGAATATGGCAGTAAACAAATCTCACCTTGTCTCAACGGATCCAGGAGTCTCTAGAATTTTAATTCTTGCTCAGTGAGCAGTTCCTTTTCACTGAAGACTTGACAAGAAGGTTTGAGAGGGCAAGAGTGTGTGAACCCAGCAGGTGTTTGTGATGCACGTACTGTGTGTCAGGAGCTGTAGTGTCACAGGGTCTGCCTGTGTCTCCTAGGAAAGGTGAAAACTAAGGACAATATTTTAAACAACAAATAATGCCAAGTATGCCACGTGATGGAGACGGAAAGTGCTGGGTCCCAAGAGTATAACTGGCACTGAGCCTAGCGTGGGGTCCAAGTGTCTCTGGCATGGTGCCTTCCTAGGTCGTGGTTGTCCCTCCTAGTTTCTCCTGCTGTCTTCTTCAGCTATATCTGTTTCTCTGGGTTTCCTCATTTTACGGTGTGTGGGATGCAGTGATCTCTGAACAGGACTAGGCAACTGTACTCCTGTTATGCTGTGCTTGACGCTCTGCATTGATGTAAACTGGGCCCAGGTTTCCCTGGTGGACTGCTTGGGCCATTCTTGTCATCTGGCTCTAAAGACTTTGTTCACAGAGGTGCACTTGCCCGACGGGGAAGCCAGAGATCCGGGGTCCTCTGATGAGACAGAGAGAGATGCTCTCACCTGTGTATCTTCCCTGACATACCTAACAGATGAAGCCCAGGTGGGCGATGCACCTCAGGCCACAGTGTGGACCATGTACAATTCTTCAAGCTCCAGCTTCAACTCTCCTTCTTATTGCTCTCTTAGAACAGTGTATTTAGATGGAAGTAAATGAAAATAATATTATTAGGGGATAAGATTAAAATCAATCCCATCTGTAAAAAAGGGAGTAGATTATTTGCAAACTGTAATACTTTATTTTTAATGAAGAATCACCTTAAAACTTGGAACCCAGGTACAAGATAATTACTTCATTCTGCAAATGTTTAGTAGCAAACTCTATGCCAGGACTGTGCTAGGTACTAGGGATACATGGTTGAATACATAGTATAAACATGCCTTGGAGTGTCAGGTAGTTTCCTATAAATGGCTCATGCAGTATAGCAACAGTGTGGTAAAAAGAGACTTCTGAGATGCACAGAGGACAGACAATAAAGGGTCTTTGAGTGGTGGATAAATGTGTTTGGACGTTTCACTCAGGGCTATTGAAGTTTTTGAAGGTCAGTGGCCTCCGGG
>NW_022326857.1:9289-21748 GCF_002776525.5 Piliocolobus tephrosceles | reverse complement strand
CAGCACATTTCCAGCTGTGGTCGCTACAGTGAAAGACTTCTGTTTGAGAGAAGTAGCGGGGAAAGTAAAGGGAACTCTGTGATGCACCTGATATACCAGCTCAGCCACAGTGACGGAGAGCACCAAGCAGACTCTTAGAGTCCCTGAGTCCAGGCCTAGGGGCTTGGTCAGCATTTCTGCACTTGCCCTGGGCCAAAGGTCGAGTCCCAGGCATTGCAGAATTTATCCCAAGCTAACTCAAGAGTCCTTGGGCTTTAAGTGAGAAATCGATGATGATTTGGCAGAACCCCCCATGGGCCGGTGGTGTTGGCAGTCACAGACGAGGCACCTCTGCCTGCAGACAGGGGAAGGAAGAGTAGAAAATACTTTGTCTTATGTCCTAAGTGCCAGGTTAGCTACAGTAAAATAGAAGAGCAGGTAAACTGTGAAGATTCTGTGCTTTAATCTCTGGCTCCCAGATAGCATCTGTGGACCCGCTCATGGCTAGGGGAACTTGCCGCCCCCTATAGGCAGAGACACAAACCTGGCTGGCTTTGCCATCTACTAATCACAGAGTCCCAGGGCTTTGAGTAAACTGATATGGTAGCCAGGTAGTGGTTACAGTGGGCCTTGGGTGAGACCAAGTTCTGTGCATACGTCAGGTGTGAGCCAGCAGTCTCAGCGGTGGTGGCCACAGGGGTGCTTGTGTTACCCCAACCCCAGCTCCCCATGCCTCTGCACAGAAAGAGAGACTCTGCTGGTTTGAGAGAAAGTAAAGGAAGAGAACAAGAGTCTCTACTTGATAAATCAAGAGATTTTTTCTTGTTTTCTTTTTTCTTTTCTTTGTTTTGAGACGGAGTTTCACTCTTGTTGCCCAGGCTAGAGTGCAATGGCGTGATCTCAGCTCACCACAACCTCCGTCTCCCAGGTTCAAGCAATTCTCCTGCCTCAGCCTCCCTAGTAGCTGGGATTACAGGCATGTGCCACCACGCCCAACGAATTTTGTATTTTTAGTAGAGACAGGGTTTCTCTATGTTGGTCAGGCTGGTCTTGAACTCCCAACCTCAGGTGATATGTCTGCTTTGACCTCCCAAAGTGCTGGGATTACAGGCATGAGCCACCACACCCGGCCAAGAGAATTTTTCTTGATGCTAATCCAAGGCCACCAAGGCAGTACCCCTACGTGTTTGCATAAGGTACTGTGTTATCAGGCTTGGGACCCAAGTCTCTTTGAATACCTGGAAAGTGTCCCAAAAATAATGGGCACAAACAAGCCCAGACTGTGAAGACCACAATAAAGACTGTGCCCAGATATAGACGAACATCTACAAACATCAAGACCATCCAGGAAAACATGACCTCACCAAACAAGCTGAATAAGGCACCAGGGACCAATCCTGGAAAAACAGAGATATGTGACCTTTCATACAGGAAATCCAAAATAGCTGGTTGAGGTAATTCAAAGAAATGCAATATAACACAGAAGAAATTCAAAATTCTATCAGATGAATTTAACAATGAGATTGAAATAAATTTTTAAAAAAGCCAAAATTCTGAAGTTAAAATGCTATTGTCATAGTGAAGAATGGATCAGAATTACTTAAAATAATTGATCAAGGAGAAGATAGATTTAGTGAACTTGAAGCCAGACTATTTAAAAATACAAAGTCAGAGGAGACAAAAAAGAATAAAAAAGCATGCCTACGAACTCTAAAAAATAGCCTTAAAATAGAAAATCTAAGAGTTATTGGCCTTAAGGAGGAGATAGAAAAAGAGATAAGAGTTGAACATTTATTTAAATAAATAATATTAAATAATATTAAACAATTCCTCAACATTTGATATCAACATTCAAGTAAAAGAAAGTTACAGAACATCAAGCAGATTTAACCCAAAGAAGACCCCCTCAGGGCACTTAACTGAACTCCCAAAGGTTAAGGATAAAGAAATGATTCTAAAAGCAGCGAGAGAAGAGACGCAAATAACATTTGATGGAACTCCAATACATCTGACAGCAGACTTTTCAGGGGAAAATTTACAGGCTGAGAGAGTGGCATGACATCCTAAAAAAGCTGAAGGAAAAAAAAAAAAAGACTTTTACTTTAGAATAATGTATCTGGCAAAAACGTCCTTTAAACTTGACGGAGAAATAAGAACTTTTCCCGACAAATAAAAACTGAGAGATTTCATTAACACCAGACCTGTCCTACAAGAAATGCTAAAGGGATTTCTTAACCTAAAAGAAAAAAAGTGAGCAATAAGAAATCGTTTGAAGGTACAGAACTCACTAGCAATAGCACATGGAAAAACACAGAATATTATAACATGGTAATTATGGGGTGCAAAAATCTCAAATAGAAAGAGTAAACAATAAACCAATAAAAAATAATAACTACAACATATTTCCAAGACATAGACAGTAAAATAGAGAATGAAGAGAAATAACAAAAAGTTTAAAAGAATGGCTATAAAGTATAGAGTTTTTATTAGTTGTTTTGCTTGTTTCTTTGTTTATGCAATCAGTTTTAAATTGTTCACAGTCTAAAATCATGTATTAAATTATTTTCAAGCCTCATGGTAATTTCAAATCAAAAAGTGTACCACAGATGTACAAAACGTAAAAAGCAAGAAATTAGATTATAATACAAGAGAAATCACCTTCACTAAAAGGAAGATAGGAAGAAAGGAAAGAAGGAAGAGAGGACAAAAATCAATCAGAAAACAAATAACAAAATGGCAGGAGTAAGAGCTTATCAATAATAACTTCGCATGTAAATGAACTAAATACTCCAGTCAAAAGAAAAACAGTGGATGAATGGATGGAGAAGCAGGACAATAATCTGTGACCTACAAAAAAATACTTTACCTATAAAGATACATTTAGACTGAAAATAAAAGGATGGAAAAAGTTATTCCATTCCAATAGAAACCAAAAAAGAGCAGAAATAGCTATGCTTATACCAGACAAAAATAGATTTCAACAAAAAACTGTCGGAAGAGATTAAAAAGGTCATTATATAATAAGAAAGAGATCCATTCATCAAGAGGATATAATAATTAAAAATATATATGCACCCAATACTAAAGCACCTAGATAAATGAAGCAAATATTATAAGAGCTAAAGAAAGAGACCTCAATACAATAATGACTGGACACTTCAACACCCTACATTAGTCATTGGATAGACCTTCCAGACAGAAAATCAACAAAGAAACATCAGACTTAATCTGTACTATAGAACAAATGAACCTAATAGATATTTACAGAAAATTTCACACAACAGCTGCAGAATACACATTCTTCTCCTCAGCACACAGTTTATTCTCAAGGATAGACCAAATGTTAAGTAACAAGTCTAAAAACATTCCAAAAAATTGAAGTAATATCAAGCATTTTCTCTGACTACAGGGAATAAAACTAGAAATCAATTTAAAAAGGAATTTCAGAAACTATACAAACACATGGACATTAAACAATATGCTCCTGAATGATTAGTAGGTTGATAAAAAAGTTAAGAATAGAAAAATTTCTTGAAACAAATGACAATGGAAACATAGCATAGCAAAACCTATGGGATATAGTAAAAGAGGTACTATTATAAAAGGAGAATTTATAACTGTAAGTGCCTACATAAAAAACAGAAAAGCTTCAAATAAATAACCTAATACATCTTGATTAATTAGAGTAAAAAGGCCAAACGAAACCCAGAATTAGAAGAAAAGAAATAATGAAGATTAGAGCGGAAGTAAATAAAGTTAAAATGAAGACAACAACGCAAAAGATTAATGAAACAAAAAGTTGATTTTTTTGAAAAGTAAAACAATTGACAAATATTTAAACAGGCTAATTGAAAAACAGAGAAGATACAAATTAGTAAAATCAGAGGTGAAAAAGGAGACATTACAAGTAACGCTTCAAAAAATCAAAGGATCATTAGTGGCTACTATCAGCAATTGTATGCCAACAAATTAGAAAACCTAGAGGAAATTAATTCCTAGACACACACAACTTACCAAGATTGAACTAGAAAAAAATCTAAAACCTGAACAGCTGAATAACAATTAACAAAATTAAAGCCTTAATTAAAAAGTCTGTAGAACCAGACTGAAAAATAGAGAAGGAAAGAACATTTCCAAACTCATTCTTTGAGGCTAGTATTACCCTGATATCAAAACCAGACAAAGACACATTTAAAAAGCAAACTACAGGCCCATATCTGAGAATATTGGTGCAAAAATTTGCAAAAAACCTAGCAAACTTAATTAAACAATACATAAATAGGTAATTCATAATGACCAAGTGGGATTTATCCCAGGGATGCAAGGATGGTTCAACATACAAATTAATCAATGTGACACGTCACATAAACAGAATGAAGGTGCCGGGCACAGTGGCTCATGCCTGTAATCCCAGCACTTTGGGAAGCCGAGGTGGGCATATCACCTGAGGTCAGGAGTTCAAAACCAGTCTGGCCAACTCGGTGAAACCCTGTCTCTACTAAAAATACAAAAATTAACCAGGCATGGTGGTGGGCGCCTGTAATCCCAGCTACTCGGGAGGCTGAAGCAGGAGAATCCCTTGAACCCGGGAGGCAGAGGTTCCAGTGAGTTGAGATCATGCCATTGCACTCCAGCCTGGGTGACAGAGGGACACTTCATCTCCAAAAAAAAAAAGAAAAAAAAAGATAAAATCCATATAATCATTTCACTTATGCTAAAAAATTATTTGATAAAATTTAATATGTTTAATAATAAAAAAACCCTTTGAAAACTGGGTATGGAATGAACATACCTCAACATAATAAAAGTCATATATGACAGACCCACAGCTAGTATCAGACTAAGTGGGGAAAAACTAAAAGCCTTTCCTCTAAAATCTGGAAGATGACAAGAACGTCCACTTTTACCACTGTTATTCAAAATAATTCTGAAAGTCCTATCTGGAGCAATCAGACAAAAGAAAGCAATAAAAGGCATCCCAATTGGAAAAGAAGTAACATTATCTTTTTTTGCCAATATATAATCTTACATTTGAAAAAGCATAAAGACTCCTCTGACAGGGTTTGAATGTGTGTCCCCTCCCAAATCTCATATTTAAATGTAATTCTCAGTGTTGGAGGTGGGCCTGGTGAAAGGTGATTTAACTATCGGGGTGGATTGCTCACAAATGGCTTAGCACCATCCCATTTGTTACTATCCTCATGACAGTGAGTGAGTTCCCATAAGATCTGGTCATTTAAAAGTGTGTAACAACTCGTCCCTCCGTTTTTCGCTCCTGCTTTTTGCCCTGTGATGTGCAAGATTCTGCTTCAACTTCTGCCATGACTGTGAACTTCCAGAGGCCTCCCCAGAAGTGCATGCCAGTGCTATGCCTTCTCTACAGCCTGTAGAATCAGGAGCCACTTAAACCTCCTTTTTAAAAAATAAATTACCCAGTCTCAATTATTTATAGTGATGCAAAAATAGCTTAATACAGAAAATTGGCACCAAGGAGTGGAAAATTTTTATAAGAATACCTGAAAATGTGGCATCAGCTTTGTAATTGGGTAAAGAGGCAGAGGTTGAAAGAGTTTATAGGACTCAGAAGAAGACAGAAAAATGAGGGAAAGTTGAGATTTTCTTAGAGACTGGTTGAATGGCTGTGACCAAAATGCTGATAGTGATCTGGACAGAGAAGGCTGAGCTGAGGAGGTCTCAGATGAAAATTAGAAACTTATTAGGACTGAAGCAAATGTCATACATGTTGTCTTAGCAAAGTGGTTGGCTGAATTTCTGTCATGTCCTAGGGATATATAAAAGTTTGAATTTGAAATTGATGATTTAGGATTTCTGATGGAGAAATGTCTAAGCAGCAAAGCATTTGAGATGTGGCCTGGCTGCTTCTAACAACCTATGCTCACATGTTCTAGCAAAAAAAAAAAAAAAAAAAAAAAAGTTGTAACTTATACTTACAAGGGAAGCATAGTGTAAAAGCTTGAAAACTCTGCAGCCTAGTCATGTGGCTGAAAAATAAAAAGCTTTTATAAAAGAG
Source organism: Piliocolobus tephrosceles (assembly GCF_002776525.5). NCBI lineage: Eukaryota > Metazoa > Chordata > Mammalia > Primates > Cercopithecidae > Piliocolobus > Piliocolobus tephrosceles. The sequence goes on along the minus strand of NW_022326857.1, from coordinate 15,738 downwards.
GAACTCAAGCAGGCTGTGGAGCAACCACTTGTTAGAGATATTTGTATAACCTAAAAAAGAGCAAGTGTTGTTAGCCAAGACAATGGGAAAGAGGAATTGAAGGCATTTTAGAAATCTAAAAGGCAGGCCCCCCATCTCAGGCCCTGAGGCCTAAAAGAAGAGAATAGTTTCTGGGATCAGGCCCAGGACCTGCTGTCTTAGGTAGCCTTGGAACATGGCTCCTTGCATCCTGGCCACTGCTTCAGCTTCAGGTGTAGGTCAAATTGACCCACGACAACTCCAGTCACTGCTTCAGAGGGTGCAAGCCATAAGCCTTGGTAGCTTCCATGTGGTGTTAGGCCTGGGAGAGTACAAAATGCAAGAGTTGAGAGTTGGGAGCCTCCACCTTTATTTCAAAGGATGTATGAAAAAGCCATGGTGTGCAGGCAGAAGCATGCTGCAGGGGTGGAGCCCTCATGCAGAACCTCTACTAAAACAATGGAGAAAAGAAATGTGGGGTGACAGTCCCCATGCAGGCTCCCCACTGGGGTATGGCCTAGCAGATCTGTGAGGAGAGGATCACTGTCCTCCAGAGCCCAGAATGGTAGATCTAGCTACAGCTTGCACCTTGCACCTGGAAAAGCCAGAGGCACACAATACCAGCCAGAGGCACACAATGCCAGCCCATGAGAGCAGCTGTGGGCGCTGAACCATGCAAAGTCACAAAGTTGAACTTCCCAAGGCATCAGTGTGCCCTGGAAATGGGACACAGAGTCAAAAATAATTATTTTGGAGCCTTACAATTCAATAACTGCCCTTCTGGGTTTCAGACTTTCATGGGTCCTGTGGCCCCTTTCTTTTGGCTGATTTCTTCCTTTTAGAATAGGAGTATTTACCCAATGCCTCTGCCCCATTTGTATCTTGGAAGTACCTAACTTGTCTTTTATTTTACAGGCTTATAGGAGGAAGAAACTAGCTTTGTCTTAGATGAGACTTTTGACTTCTGAGTTAAGGCTGAAATGAGTTAAGACTTTGGGGATTATTGGGAAGTCATGATTGTGTTTTGAAATATGAGAAGGATATGAGATTTGGAATGGCCAGGGGCAAAATGATATGGTTTGGGTTTGTGTTCCCACCAAAATCTTATATTGAAATGTAATCTTTAATGTTGGAACTGGGCCTAGTGGGGAGGTGATTGAATCATGAGGGCAGGATTTCCATGAACAGTTTGGCATCATTTCCTTTGGTGCCATTCTCACAACAGTAAATTTTCATGAGAGCTGGTTATCTACAAGTGTGTAGCACTTCCCCCCGCCCTTGCACTTACCATGGGATGTGTAAGCGCCGGATTTATTTTTCACCTTGATTGTCAGTTGTCGGAGGCTTCACTGGAAGCAGAAGCCAGTGCTATGCTTTCTGTACAACCTGTAGAACCATGAGCCAGTTAAACCTATTTCCTTTATAAATTAACCAGTCACCGATTATTTTTATAGCAATGTGAAGATGGCCTAATACATCCACCAAAAAACTATCAGAAGTAATAACTTGAGTAAATTTGCAGAATACAAAATCAACATATATATCCCAGTAGGATTTCTATATGCCAACAGTCAACAAATTGAAAAAGAATTAAAAAATGTAATACTATTTGCAATAGCCACAAATAAAACAAAATGTGTGGGAATTTGCCAAAGAAATAAAAGTTCTCAACAATTAAAACTGTAAAACACTGATAAAAGAAATGAAAGAGGACCCAAAAATTGGAAAGATGTTTTTATGTTCACAGATTGGAAGAATCAGTATTTTTTTAAATGTCCATACAATCCAAAGCAATCTATACATTTCATGCCACCTCTATCAAAATAACAGGCCAGGGGTGGTGGCTCATGCCTGTAATCCCAACACTTCAGGAGGCCGAGGTTGGTGGATCATGAGGTCAGGAGTTCAAGACCAGCCTGGCCAACTTGGTGAAACCCCATCTCTACTAAAAATACAAAAAAATTAGCCAGGCTTGGTGGCGGGTGCCTGTAATCCCAGCTACTCAGGAGGCTGAGGCAGAGAATTGCTTGAACCCAGGAGGTGGATGTTACAGTGAGCCAAGATTGCATCACTGCACTCCAGTCTAGGTGACAGAGTGAGACTCCATCAAAAAAAAAAAAAAAAAAAAAAAAGACATTCCTCACAGAAAAAGAAAAAAAAAAATTATATGGAACAAAACACCCTAATAGTCAAAGCTATGCTGAGTATATAAAACAAAACTGAAGGAATTCCATTACCTGGTTTTAAATTATACTACTAAGTTATACTAATTAAAACAGCATGACACTAGCATAAAAACAGACATAATGACAAATGGAACAAAACAGAGACCTTAGAAACAAACTCATACAGCTAAACTAAACTTATTTTCAACAAAAGTGCCAAGAACATACAATAAAAAATAAGACAGTTTTTGTAATAAATAGGGCTGGGAAAACTGGCAAGCCATAGGCAGAAGAATAAAACTAGAACCCTATTTCTTGCCACATACAAAAATCAAATTAAAATAAATTAAAGACTTAAACCTAACACCTCAAATTATCAAACTTTTACAAGAAAACATTGGGGAAACTCTTTAGGGCATGGGTTTGGGCAAGAATTTCTTAAATAATGCCCCATAAGCACAGACAACCAAAAAAAACATGGACAAATGGGATTACAGCAAGTCAGAAAGCCTTAAAGTGAAGGAAACAATAAACAAAGTGAAGAGAAAACCCACAGAATAGGAGAAAATATTTGTAAATTATCCATCTGAAAAGCAATTAATAGCTACATGATATGGTTAGGCTTTGTGTCCCCACCCAAATCTCATATTCAATTGTAATCCCCAGGTTTTGAGGGAGAGACCTGGTAGAAGGTGACTGGATCATGGAGGGGTGGTTTCCCCCATGCTGTTATTCTGATAATGAGTGAGTTCTCATGAAATCAGATGGTTTTATAAGGGGCTGTTCTCCCTTTGCTTCATATACATGCTCTCTCACCTGCCGTCATGGAAGAGGTGCCTGCTTCCCCATCTGCCATGATTGTAAGTTTCCTGAGGCCTCCCCAGCCATGTGGAACTGTGAGTCAATTAAACCCATTTCCTTTATAAATTACCCAGTCTTGCCAGGTGAGGTGACTCATGCCTGTAATCTCACCACTTTGGGAGGCCAAGGCGGGTGGATCACAAGGTCAGCAGTTCAAGACCAGCCTGACCTAGATGGCAAACCCCATCTCTACTAAAAATACAAAAATTAGCTGGGCTTGGTGGCAGGTGCCTGTAATCTCAGCTACTCAGGAGGCTGAGGCAGAGAATTGCTTGAACCAGGAGGCGGAGGTTGTAGTGAGCCAAGATTGCACCACTGCACTTCAGCATGGGCAACAGATCAAGACTTCATCTCAGTAAATAGATAACCCAGTCTCGGGTATTTTTTTATAGCACTGCAGAAACAGACTAATACACTACAATATATTGAGTTCAAAAAATTCTGTAGAAAAACTGTAATAATCCAATTGAAGAGTGGACAAAAAATTTAAATAGACATTTATGAAAAGAAGACATACAAACGTCAAACAGGCAAATGAAAAGGTGCTCCACATCACTGATCATCATAGAAATGCAAATCAAACCCAAAATGAGATATCATTTCACCCCAGTTAAGATGGTTTTTATCCAGAAGTCAGTCAAAAACAAATGCTGGTGAATATGTGGAGTGAAGGGAACCCTTGTATACTGTTGTTGGGAGCACAATTAAGGACAGTTTGGATGCTCCTGATTTAACTAAAAATAGAGCCACTATATGGTCCAGCAATCCCACTGTTCAGTATATGCCTAAGAGAAATAAATTCAAAGACATATTGTAAATCAAAGACATATTGGCACTCTCATGTTTGCTACAGCAGGGTTTATAATAGCCAACATTTGGAAGGAACCTAAATGTCCATCAACAGATGACTGGATAGAGAAAATGTGGTACATGTACACAATGGGGTATGATTCAGCTATAAGAAAGAATGAGAGTCTGCCATTTGCAATAATATAAATGGAACTGAAAGTCTTTACGTTAAGTGAAATAAGTCAGGCACAGAAAGACAAATGTCACATGTTCTCACTTATTTGTGGGTGCTAAAATTCAAAACAATTGGTGTCATAGAGATAGAGAGTATAAGGATGGTTACCAGAGGCTGGGAAGGGCAGTGGGGGAACAGGGGGTTAGTGGGGATGCTAAATGGATAAAATAAAATTGTTAGAAAGAATGAATAAGACAGTATTTGATAGCACAACAGGGTGATTATAGTAAAAAATAATTTAACTTACATTTTGAAAACCTAAAACAGTATAATTGGATTGTTTATAACACAAGCTATCAATGCTTGAGGGGATGGATACCCCATTTTTATTATGTATTACTCACTGCATGCCTGTATCAAAGTATGTCATGTACCCCCATAAATATATACACCACCTGTGTACCCACAAAAATAAATTAAAAACTGAAATTAAAATTAAAGCCAAAGGTAGGAGAGTATAATGAGGCATGTGTGACCCATGGCTTGAACCAGCTTTTCAGGTTAACTTTGGAATGTCCTTCCAAGAAGAGGGGTCCATTTAGTCAATAGGAGCTTAGAAAATAATTTTTAGTTTATAAGCGGAAAAAAGGGTTTTCAATCCTGAGCCATAGCTCTCAATCAATCCCTGCAGGGAACCCTGTTCTTTACTCTGGAGATAAACACTATTTTTCTTTTCCACTGAATAACACCACATTTCAAAATGGGGGGAAACATCTTGAAACGAAGAGTTACAGCCTCATTAAATTTGATTTGGTTTCAATTGTAGTTAATTTAATCACATGTGTTCTAGAGTTTCTCCTCAGTCTTCTTCTACTTTAGGCCCATGATCTGTTGAATTTGCTCAGCTCCCTGCTCAACAGCAGGAAATCAGTTTGAATTATTTAAAAACCTCATTGTGGCTGGGAGCGGTGGCTCATGCCTGTAATCCCAGCAATTTGGGAGGCCAAGGTGGGCAGATCGCTTGTTGTCAGGGGTTTGAGACCAGCCCGGCAAACAGAGTGAAACCCCATCTCTACTAAAGACACAAAAATTAGCTGGGTGTGGTGATTCATGCCTGTAATCGAAGCTACCTGGGAAGCTGAGGCAGGGGAATTGCTTGAACCCAGGAGGCAGAGGTTTCAGTGAGCCAAGGTGGTGCACTGCACTCCAACCTGGGCAACAGAGCAAGACTCTGTCTCAAAATAATAATAAATAAATACATAGGTACTCACAAGGCATCTAGAAGGTTAATACTTATGGTCTGCAAATAGCCACATTTTTTAGGTGGCCACAAATTACAATTGCAGAATATTTGTGGCCATACAAGACATCTTCCACCAAGTCTGAAAAGTGTATAAATGACCTAGGAGTGCAGCATTTTTTTGTAAGGATAATATTAATGAGCTAGCTTAGGTCAACGGGTTAACGGTCATTGTTAAAACAAATAACCTCTGACTTTAGTGAGTACATCTGCACCTTCCAAGTTTAATTATAGCTCTTTCTGTTTATAGTTACTTACAAGTAGAGACACTAACAAAGGACAGTACATTCCTGCTCTTGTTTTCTGAGGATGTCCAACTCTGTCACGGAGTCATTTCTAATAAACTTGCTTCTTTCACCGTGCTGACTCACCTCAAATTTTTTCCTGCACAAAATCTAAGAATCCTACTTTGTGGTCTGTATTTTTTCCTGCACAAAATCTAAGAATCCTACTTTGTGGTCTGTATCAGGACCCTCTTTTCCAGCAACATCTTTCAGCAACACCATGAAGGGACACCAAGACAAGACCCCCACTCCAAGGAAAACAATCCACACAGAATCAATCAGCTGACACCTGCATGCTCTGTGCCTGACATGACCCAAACAGTCAGCAATTTTCTCCTTCTCCAGTTAAACCTGTCCAACATTGAGGAACCTACTCAGGTGAGAACTGGCAACTCTAATTTACTCAGTTGCCTTTCTGCAGGAGATTCAAATATTTGCTAACGCTCACTGACACCTTCACTGGTTAGATCGAGGCATTCCCCACCCCATCTGAACAATGTTTACCAGAAGAAATAACTCCTCAGTTTGGGTCATCTAAAAGCCTGCAAAGCGACAAGGGCCCATCTTTCACGGCAGGCGTATCCCAACACCTATCCTCAGCTTGAAGAATCCAATATGACCTTTACTCTGCGTGGAGACCGCGGTCCTCTGGAAAGGTGAAAGGGCTAATCCTACTCTAAAGAAGACTCTAGCTAACACACATAGCTTCCTGCGGGCTTGAACTGCTCCAAAGTCAAACTTACAATGAAGTCCTGTTGAGTTAACATACGGAAGGCCTTTCCTAACCACAGATCTCCTAACAGAGGAAAGGACTCATCAATTACAAAAATATGTCCTCAATCTAGGACAGGTGCAAG
>NW_022326857.1:0-6289 GCF_002776525.5 Piliocolobus tephrosceles | reverse complement strand
CCTGCATGCATGCCTTCCTCCATCTGATTCCAAACCTCCAGGAGCCAGAAAACAAAGCTGGTGTCCAGTACAATTCTCCCAGAGAGCACCAAGTCCAAAATTTGGGAGTTGAGGGATGGCCCCCCTAAAATCTTCCAGAAACAAAACCAGTTGGCAGGATCCATGTTTTACCACAATCAAATTCTCAGGGCCATCAAATACAATAAATGGGAAAAAAAAAGCCCATTCAAAGGTCAGCAACCTCAAAGATGGAAGGTAGATAAACCGAGAAAGATGAGAAAGAATCAGTGCGAGAACCCTGAGCGCCCCACAAGCTGAGTGCTTTCTTTCCTCCAAACGACTGTGCTGCCTCTCCAGGAAGGGTTCTGAACCAAGCTGAGATGACTGAAATGACAGAAATAAGGTTCCGAATATGGATAGAAATGAAGATCATTGAGCTACACGCATACGTTGAAACCTAATACAAGGAAGCTAAAAATCATGACAAAGCAATGTAGGAGCTGACAGACAAAATAGCCAGTACAGAAAAGAGCGTAACTGATGTGATAGAACTAAAAATCCCATTCCAATAATTTTATAATGCAATCACAAGTATTAACAGAAGAATACACCACGTGGAGAAAAGAATCTCAGAGCTTGAGACTGGCTTTCTGAAATAAGACAAGAGTAGTGAAAAAAAAGAATTAAAAGAAACAAAACATCCAAGAAGTGTAAGATTATATAAAGAGAATGAATCTATGACTCATTGGTGTCCCTGAAAGAAATGCAGAGAGTAGAAGCAACTTTGAAAACGTATTTCAGGATATTATCCTTGACAACTTTCCCAACCTAGCTAGAGAGGCCAACATTCAAATTCAAAAAATGCAGAAAGCCCCAGTAAGAAACAAGATTATCCCCAAGACATATAATCATCAGATTCTCTGAGGTTGAAATAAAAGGAAAAATGTTAAAGACAGCTGGAGAGAAAGGTCAGGTAACCTACAAAGGGAAGCCCATCAGACTAAAAGTGGACCTCTCAACAGAAACCTTACAAGCCAGAAGAGACTGGGGATCAGTATTTAACATTCTTAAAGAAAAGAAATTCCAACCCAGAATTTCATATTCAGCTAAACTAAGATTCATAAGCAAAACAGAAATAAGAAGATCCTTTTAAGACAAGCCAATGCTGAGGAAATTTATTACCACCAGACCTGCCTTACAAGATCTCCTGAAAAAAACACTTAATATGGAGAGAAAAGACTGTTACCAGCCACTACAAAAACACACTAAAATACACAGACCAGTGACACTATAAAGCAAGCACATAAACAAGTCTGTAAAATAAACAGCTACCATCATGATGGCAGGATCAATACCATACATTTCAATACTAACCTTAAATGGAAATAGGCTAAATGCCCCAATTAAAAGACACAGAATGGTGAGATGGATAAAGAACCAAGACCCATTGGTATGCTGTCTTCAAAAAACCCATCTCACGTGCAACAACACATATAGGTTAAAAATAAAGGGATGGAGGAAAAATCTAGCAAGCAAATAACAAACAGAAAAAAAGCAAGGATTGCAATCCTGATTTCTGACAAAACAAATTTTAAAGCAACAAAGATCAAAAAAGACAAAGAAGGGCATTACATAATAGTAAAAAAATTCAATTCAATAAGAATATGTAACTACCATAAATATATATGCACCTAACACAGAAGCACCCAAATTCATAAAGCAAGTTCTTAGAGACCTTCTAAGAGACTGATACTCCCACACGGTAATAGTGGGGGCATTAATGCCCCCCTGACAATATGAGATCTTAGACTCCCACACAGTAGCAGTGGGGGCTTTAACACCCCCTGACAATATGAGATCATTGAGACAAAATGAACAAAGATATTCAGGACTTGAACTCAGCACTGGATCACATAGAGCTGATAGATATCTACAGAACTGTACACCCCAAACCAACAAAATACATATGCTTCTCAAAGCCACATGGCACATACAAACCAATCACATAACTAGAAGAAAGGCACTCCTCAGGAAATGCCAAAGAGTTGAAATTGTAACAATCTTTTGCACCACAACACAATCAAACTAAAAATCAAGACTAAGGAATCACTCAAAAGCATACGATTACTAGGCAATTTAACAATCTGCTCCTGAATGACTTTTGGGCAAATAATAAAATTAAGGCAGAGTCAAGAAGTTCTTGAAAACTAATGAGAACAAAGATACAGCATATCAGAATCTCTAAGACACAGCTAAGGCAGTGCTAAGATGAAAATTTATAACACAACATGACAACATCAAAAAGTTAGAAAGATCTCAAGTTAACAACCTAACATCACAAGTAAAATGACTAGAGAACCAAGAGCAAATCCCAAAGCTAGCAGAAGACAAGAAATAACCAACATCAGAACTGAACTGAAGAAATCTGAGACATGAAAAACCATTCAAAAGATCAACAAATCCAGGAGTTGGTTTTTTTTAAAAAAAAAAAAAATTGATAAAATAGATAGACCATGAGCTAGGCTAATAAAGTAAAAAAGAGAGAAGATTCAGATAAACATAATAGGAAATGACAAGGGGGATATTTCCACTGACACCACAGAAATACAACAACAATAAGAGAATATTATGTATGCCTCTATGCACATAAACTAGAAAAGCCACAGGAAATGGATAAATTCCTGGACACATACACTCCCTCCAACTGAACCAGGAATAAGTTCAAACCCTGAACAAATAATGAGCTCTGAAATTGAGTAATATCTTACCAACCAAAAGACAGCATGGGACAAGAAAAATTCACAGCTGAATTCTACCAGATGTACAAAGAACAGCTGGTTCCATTCCTGCTGAAACTCTTCCAAAAACCTGGGGAGAAGGGGCTGCCCCCTAACACACTCTCTGAAGCCAGCATCATCCTGATACCAAAACCGGCAGAGACAGAACAAAAGTAGGAAACTTCAGGCTGATATTTTTTATGAACATCAATGCAAAAACCTCAACCTCAGCAAAATACTGGCAAACTGAATCCAGCAGCACATCAAAAAGCGTATCCACCATGATCAAGTAGGCTTTATCCCCAGGGTGCAAGGTTAGTTCAACGTATGGAAAACAATAAATGTGATCTATCACATAAACATAACTAAAGACAAAAACAACATGATTATCTCAATAGATGCACAAAAAGCCTTCAATAAGATTCAACAATCCTTCACGATTAACACTCTCAATAACCAAGATATTGAAGGAACATACCTCAAATTAATAAGAGCCATATATGACAAACTCACAGTCAATATCGTACTGAATGGGCAAAAGCTGGAAGCATTCCTCTTGAAAACTGGCACAAGACAAGGATGCCTTCTCTCACCACTCTTATTTAACATAGTGTTGGAAGTCCTGGCCGGGCAATCAGGCAAGATAAAAAAATAACGGGCATACAAATAGAACGACAGGAAGTCAAACTATCCCTGTTTGAAGATAACATGATCTTATACCTAACAAATCCCATAATCTTGCCCCCAAAACCTTCTTAAGCTGACAAACAGCTTCAGTAAAGTCTCAGGATACAAAATCATTGTTTGAAAATAACTAACATTGCCATATACCAACAACAGTCAAGCTGAGAGCTGAATAAAGAACATAATCCCACTCACAACTGCCACAGAAAAGGACAACATTCCTAGGAATACAGCTAACTAGGAAGGTGAAAGATCTCTACAAGGATAACTATAAAATGCTGCTCAAGAAACTAGATAATACAAACAAATGGAAAAAAATTCCACGCTTAAGATTTAAAAAAATCAATATTGTAAAAATGGCCATACTGCACAAAACAATTTATAGATTCAATGCTATTCCTGTCAAACTACCAATGACATGCTTCACAGAACTAGAAAAAACTATTTTAAAATTCATATAGAACCAAAAAATAGCCTGAATAGCCAAGGCAATCCCAAGTGGAAAGAACAAAGCTGGAGGCATCATGCTACCCAATTTCAAACTATACTACAGGGCTACAATAACCAAAACAGCATGGTACTGGAACAAAAACAGGCACAAACACAAATGGAACACAATAGAAAACTTAGAAATAAGGATGCACACCTAAAACTAAACAGCTATCTGATCTTTCACAAACTGGATAAAAATAAGTAATGGATGCCACTGTACTCCAGTCTGGGCAACAGAGTGAGACTCCATCTCAAGAAAACAAAAAACAACAACAAAAATACACCCCACAAGCAATGGGGAAAAGATTCCCTATTACTAAATGTTACTGGGATAACTGGTTAGCCATTTGCAGAAGATTGAAACTGGACCCCTTCCTTACATCATATCCAAAATTAACTTAAGATGAATGGAACACTTACATGTAAAACCTAAAACTATAAAAACCCCAGGAAGACAACCTAGGCAATACCATTCAGGACATGAAAATAGGCCAAGAATTCATGACGAAGACACCAAAAGCAATTGCAACAAAAGCAAAAATTGGCAAATGGGATTTAATTAACTAAAGAGCTTCTTCACAGAAAAGAAAAATATCAACAGAGTGAACAGACAACCTACAGAATGGGAGAAAACTGTTGCAAACTATGCACCTGGCAAAGGTCTAATATCTGGCATCTATAAAGAACTTAACAAATTAACAAGAAAAAAACTCCATTAAAAGTGGGCAAAGTACATGAACAGACACTTTTCAAAAGAAAACATCCATGTAACCAAAAATCATATTTTACAATGCTCAACATCACTGATCATTAGAGAAATGCAAATCCAAACCACAATGAGAGACCATCTCACACCAGTCAGAATGGCTATTATCAAAAAGTCAGAAAGAAACAAATGCTGGCAAGGTTGCAGAGAAAAAGAGCCCTTATACACTATTGGTGGGAGTGTAAATTAGTTCTGCTATTGTGGAAGACAGTGTGGTGATTCCTCAAGGAACTAAAAACAGAAATACCATTTGACCCAGCTATCCCATTACTGGGTATATACCTGAAGGAATAGAAATCATTCTATTCGAAAGACAAATGCATGTGTAAGTTCACTGCAGCACTATTCACAATTGCAAAGACATGGAATCAACCTGAATGCTCATCAATCATAGCCTGAATAAAGAAAATGTGGTACATATACACCATGGAATCCTATGCAGCCATAAAAAAGAATGAGATCATGCCCTTTGCAGGAACCTGGATGGAGCTGAAGGCCATTATTTTTAGCAAAATAACACAGAAACAGAAAAACAAACACTGCATGTTCTCATAAGTTGAAACTAAATGATGAGAACACATGGACACATGGAAAGGAACAAAAGACACTGGGTATTACCTGAGGGTAGAGGTGGGAGGAGGGAGAGAATCAGAAAAAAAATAACTAAGGAACACTAGGCTTCACACCTGGGTGATGAAGTAATCTACACAACAAGCTCCCATGACACAAGCTTGCCTACGTAACAAGCCTGCACAGGTACCCCTGAACTTAAAATAAATGTTAAAAATAAAAAATAAAAATAGAAAGCAGTACTTTAGCCCTACCATTTGTGTTAAGAATATGGTTTACTGTGAAAAAATACAGGCATTTACTAAAACTGTGGACCTTCTGTGTGAGTTGAAGTCCCCTATACAAGTTAGGTATAATGTAAAGAGCAAAGCTAAAATAGCTGCATTTTAAGAGAAACCGTTTAGTTTTTCTACTTTGTATTTTTATTGACAAGCACACATTATACATGACCTGAAATCATGCCATGTATAAATTAGTGTGTGCATCATGAGCTCAGTCTGTCAATGGGCTTTTATTCATGAGTGCTGCTGCTGTCTCTCTTCCCAGCATAATAATAGAGCTACTTTCATTGTTTGAGGAGAGCACTGTGTTTGTACATGGAATTAAAAAAAGACACAATGACACACTTGTGAGGTCCTAAGAAAAAAATCACGGAAAGGTGGCATTTTCCGCCCTGAGATTTATGTTAATGCACCACCCCCACCCTGTATCTCCTTCAGTGAACTTCTCCCCACTGACAAGAAATAGCCATGTCTGTATGGCGGACGGTTTCCACTCCCTGGTTCCCTTCTGGTCACCGCACCTGGGCAGTCCAGAGTCACGAGAAACCCCAGGCCATGTGGCAGAATGCCCCTGTCCCCACTTCTCCACACTGTACTCTCTCCATCCAGCGCTAGCTGCAGCCAGGCTGCCTCACAGTCCAGAATGCCAGTCAGAGACCAGGCTTTCTGCAATGCCTCGGCTGGGGCCCACAGGTAAGGACGGCCAAGGCTGGGGCCCA
>NW_022326856.1:15459-21748 GCF_002776525.5 Piliocolobus tephrosceles | reverse complement strand
TGGGCCCCAGCCTTGGCCGTCCTTACCTGTGGGCCCCAGCCGAGGCATTGCAGAAAGCCTGGTCTCTGACTGGCATTCTGGACTGTGAGGCAGCCTGGCTGCAGCTAGCGCTGGATGGAGAGAGTACAGTGTGGAGAAGTGGGGACAGGGGCATTCTGCCACATGGCCTGGGGTTTCTCGTGACTCTGGACTGCCCAGGTGCGGTGACCAGAAGGGAACCAGGGAGTGGAAACCGTCCGCCATACAGACATGGCTATTTCTTGTCAGTGGGGAGAAGTTCACTGAAGGAGATACAGGGTGGGGGTGGTGCATTAACATAAATCTCAGGGCGGAAAATGCCACCTTTCCGTGATTTTTTTCTTAGGACCTCACAAGTGTGTCATTGTGTCTTTTTTTAATTCCATGTACAAACACAGTGCTCTCCTCAAACAATGAAAGTAGCTCTATTATTATGCTGGGAAGAGAGACAGCAGCAGCACTCATGAATAAAAGCCCATTGACAGACTGAGCTCATGATGCACACACTAATTTATACATGGCATGATTTCAGGTCATGTATAATGTGTGCTTGTCAATAAAAATACAAAGTAGAAAAACTAAACGGTTTCTCTTAAAATGCAGCTATTTTAGCTTTGCTCTTTACATTATACCTAACTTGTATAGGGGACTTCAACTCACACAGAAGGTCCACAGTTTTAGTAAATGCCTGTATTTTTTCACAGTAAACCATATTCTTAACACAAATGGTAGGGCTAAAGTACTGCTTTCTATTTTTATTTTTTATTTTTAACATTTATTTTAAGTTCAGGGGTACCTGTGCAGGCTTGTTACGTAGGCAAGCTTGTGTCATGGGAGCTTGTTGTGTAGATTACTTCATCACCCAGGTGTGAAGCCTAGTGTTCCTTAGTTATTTTTTTTCTGATTCTCTCCCTCCTCCCACCTCTACCCTCAGGTAATACCCAGTGTCTTTTGTTCCTTTCCATGTGTCCATGTGTTCTCATCATTTAGTTTCAACTTATGAGAACATGCAGTGTTTGTTTTTCTGTTTCTGTGTTATTTTGCTAAAAATAATGGCCTTCAGCTCCATCCAGGTTCCTGCAAAGGGCATGATCTCATTCTTTTTTATGGCTGCATAGGATTCCATGGTGTATATGTACCACATTTTCTTTATTCAGGCTATGATTGATGAGCATTCAGGTTGATTCCATGTCTTTGCAATTGTGAATAGTGCTGCAGTGAACTTACACATGCATTTGTCTTTCGAATAGAATGATTTCTATTCCTTCAGGTATATACCCAGTAATGGGATAGCTGGGTCAAATGGTATTTCTGTTTTTAGTTCCTTGAGGAATCACCACACTGTCTTCCACAATAGCAGAACTAATTTACACTCCCACCAATAGTGTATAAGGGCTCTTTTTCTCTGCAACCTTGCCAGCATTTGTTTCTTTCTGACTTTTTGATAATAGCCATTCTGACTGGTGTGAGATGGTCTCTCATTGTGGTTTGGATTTGCATTTCTCTAATGATCAGTGATGTTGAGCATTGTAAAATATGATTTTTGGTTACATGGATGTTTTCTTTTGAAAAGTGTCTGTTCATGTACTTTGCCCACTTTTAATGGAGTTTTTTTCTTGTTAATTTGTTAAGTTCTTTATAGATGCCAGATATTAGACCTTTGCCAGGTGCATAGTTTGCAACAGTTTTCTCCCATTCTGTAGGTTGTCTGTTCACTCTGTTGATATTTTTCTTTTCTGTGAAGAAGCTCTTTAGTTAATTAAATCCCATTTGCCAATTTTTGCTTTTGTTGCAATTGCTTTTGGTGTCTTCGTCATGAATTCTTGGCCTATTTTCATGTCCTGAATGGTATTGCCTAGGTTGTCTTCCTGGGGTTTTTATAGTTTTAGGTTTTACATGTAAGTGTTCCATTCATCTTAAGTTAATTTTGGATATGATGTAAGGAAGGGGTCCAGTTTCAATCTTCTGCAAATGGCTAACCAGTTATCCCAGTAACATTTAGTAATAGGGAATCTTTTCCCCATTGCTTGTGGGGTGTATTTTTGTTGTTGTTTTTTGTTTTCTTGAGATGGAGTCTCACTCTGTTGCCCAGACTGGAGTACAGTGGCATCCATTACTTATTTTTATCCAGTTTGTGAAAGATCAGATAGCTGTTTAGTTTTAGGTGTGCATCCTTATTTCTAAGTTTTCTATTGTGTTCCATTTGTGTTTGTGCCTGTTTTTGTTCCAGTACCATGCTGTTTTGGTTATTGTAGCCCTGTAGTATAGTTTGAAATTGGGTAGCATGATGCCTCCAGCTTTGTTCTTTCCACTTGGGATTGCCTTGGCTATTCAGGCTATTTTTTGGTTCTATATGAATTTTAAAATAGTTTTTTCTAGTTCTGTGAAGCATGTCATTGGTAGTTTGACAGGAATAGCATTGAATCTATAAATTGTTTTGTGCAGTATGGCCATTTTTACAATATTGATTTTTTTAAATCTTAAGCGTGGAATTTTTTTCCATTTGTTTGTATTATCTAGTTTCTTGAGCAGCATTTTATAGTTATCCTTGTAGAGATCTTTCACCTTCCTAGTTAGCTGTATTCCTAGGAATGTTGTCCTTTTCTGTGGCAGTTGTGAGTGGGATTATGTTCTTTATTCAGCTCTCAGCTTGACTGTTGTTGGTATATGGCAATGTTAGTTATTTTCAAACAATGATTTTGTATCCTGAGACTTTACTGAAGCTGTTTGTCAGCTTAAGAAGGTTTTGGGGGCAAGATTATGGGATTTGTTAGGTATAAGATCATGTTATCTTCAAACAGGGATAGTTTGACTTCCTGTCGTTCTATTTGTATGCCCGTTATTTTTTTATCTTGCCTGATTGCCCGGCCAGGACTTCCAACACTATGTTAAATAAGAGTGGTGAGAGAAGGCATCCTTGTCTTGTGCCAGTTTTCAAGAGGAATGCTTCCAGCTTTTGCCCATTCAGTACGATATTGACTGTGAGTTTGTCATATATGGCTCTTATTAATTTGAGGTATGTTCCTTCAATATCTTGGTTATTGAGAGTGTTAATCGTGAAGGATTGTTGAATCTTATTGAAGGCTTTTTGTGCATCTATTGAGATAATCATGTTGTTTTTGTCTTTAGTTATGTTTATGTGATAGATCACATTTATTGTTTTCCATACGTTGAACTAACCTTGCACCCTGGGGATAAAGCCTACTTGATCATGGTGGATACGCTTTTTGATGTGCTGCTGGATTCAGTTTGCCAGTATTTTGCTGAGGTTGAGGTTTTTGCATTGATGTTCATAAAAAATATCAGCCTGAAGTTTCCTACTTTTGTTCTGTCTCTGCCGGTTTTGGTATCAGGATGATGCTGGCTTCAGAGAGTGTGTTAGGGGGCAGCCCCTTCTCCCCAGGTTTTTGGAAGAGTTTCAGCAGGAATGGAACCAGCTGTTCTTTGTACATCTGGTAGAATTCAGCTGTGAATTTTTCTTGTCCCATGCTGTCTTTTGGTTGGTAAGATATTACTCAATTTCAGAGCTCATTATTTGTTCAGGGTTTGAACTTATTCCTGGTTCAGTTGGAGGGAGTGTATGTGTCCAGGAATTTATCCATTTCCTGTGGCTTTTCTAGTTTATGTGCATAGAGGCATACATAATATTCTCTTATTGTTGTTGTATTTCTGTGGTGTCAGTGGAAATATCCCCCTTGTCATTTCCTATTATGTTTATCTGAATCTTCTCTCTTTTTTACTTTATTAGCCTAGCTCATGGTCTATCTATTTTATCAATTTTTTTTTTTTTTAAAAAAAACCAACTCCTGGATTTGTTGATCTTTTGAATGGTTTTTCATGTCTCAGATTTCTTCAGTTCAGTTCTGATGTTGGTTATTTCTTGTCTTCTGCTAGCTTTGGGATTTGCTCTTGGTTCTCTAGTCATTTTACTTGTGATGTTAGGTTGTTAACTTGAGATCTTTCTAACTTTTTGATGTTGTCATGTTGTGTTATAAATTTTCATCTTAGCACTGCCTTAGCTGTGTCTTAGAGATTCTGATATGCTGTATCTTTGTTCTCATTAGTTTTCAAGAACTTCTTGACTCTGCCTTAATTTTATTATTTGCCCAAAAGTCATTCAGGAGCAGATTGTTAAATTGCCTAGTAATCGTATGCTTTTGAGTGATTCCTTAGTCTTGATTTTTAGTTTGATTGTGTTGTGGTGCAAAAGATTGTTACAATTTCAACTCTTTGGCATTTCCTGAGGAGTGCCTTTCTTCTAGTTATGTGATTGGTTTGTATGTGCCATGTGGCTTTGAGAAGCATATGTATTTTGTTGGTTTGGGGTGTACAGTTCTGTAGATATCTATCAGCTCTATGTGATCCAGTGCTGAGTTCAAGTCCTGAATATCTTTGTTCATTTTGTCTCAATGATCTCATATTGTCAGGGGGTGTTAAAGCCCCCACTGCTACTGTGTGGGAGTCTAAGATCTCATATTGTCAGGGGGGCATTAATGCCCCCACTATTACCGTGTGGGAGTATCAGTCTCTTAGAAGGTCTCTAAGAACTTGCTTTATGAATTTGGGTGCTTCTGTGTTAGGTGCATATATATTTATGGTAGTTACATATTCTTATTGAATTGAATTTTTTTACTATTATGTAATGCCCTTCTTTGTCTTTTTTGATCTTTGTTGCTTTAAAATTTGTTTTGTCAGAAATCAGGATTGCAATCCTTGCTTTTTTTCTGTTTGTTATTTGCTTGCTAGATTTTTCCTCCATCCCTTTATTTTTAACCTATATGTGTTGTTGCACGTGAGATGGGTTTTTTGAAGACAGCATACCAATGGGTCTTGGTTCTTTATCCATCTCACCATTCTGTGTCTTTTAATTGGGGCATTTAGCCTATTTCCATTTAAGGTTAGTATTGAAATGTATGGTATTGATCCTGCCATCATGATGGTAGCTGTTTATTTTACAGACTTGTTTATGTGCTTGCTTTATAGTGTCACTGGTCTGTGTATTTTAGTGTGTTTTTGTAGTGGCTGGTAACAGTCTTTTCTCTCCATATTAAGTGTTTTTTTCAGGAGATCTTGTAAGGCAGGTCTGGTGGTAATAAATTTCCTCAGCATTGGCTTGTCTTAAAAGGATCTTCTTATTTCTGTTTTGCTTATGAATCTTAGTTTAGCTGAATATGAAATTCTGGGTTGGAATTTCTTTTCTTTAAGAATGTTAAATACTGATCCCCAGTCTCTTCTGGCTTGTAAGGTTTCTGTTGAGAGGTCCACTTTTAGTCTGATGGGCTTCCCTTTGTAGGTTACCTGACCTTTCTCTCCAGCTGTCTTTAACATTTTTCCTTTTATTTCAACCTCAGAGAATCTGATGATTATATGTCTTGGGGATAATCTTGTTTCTTACTGGGGCTTTCTGCATTTTTTGAATTTGAATGTTGGCCTCTCTAGCTAGGTTGGGAAAGTTGTCAAGGATAATATCCTGAAATACGTTTTCAAAGTTGCTTCTACTCTCTGCATTTCTTTCAGGGACACCAATGAGTCATAGATTCATTCTCTTTATATAATCTTACACTTCTTGGATGTTTTGTTTCTTTTAATTCTTTTTTTTCACTACTCTTGTCTTATTTCAGAAAGCCAGTCTCAAGCTCTGAGATTCTTTTCTCCACGTGGTGTATTCTTCTGTTAATACTTGTGATTGCATTATAAAATTATTGGAATGGGATTTTTAGTTCTATCACATCAGTTACGCTCTTTTCTGTACTGGCTATTTTGTCTGTCAGCTCCTACATTGCTTTGTCATGATTTTTAGCTTCCTTGTATTAGGTTTCAACGTATGCGTGTAGCTCAATGATCTTCATTTCTATCCATATTCGGAACCTTATTTCTGTCATTTCAGTCATCTCAGCTTGGTTCAGAACCCTTCCTGGAGAGGCAGCACAGTCGTTTGGAGGAAAGAAAGCACTCAGCTTGTGGGGCGCTCAGGGTTCTCGCACTGATTCTTTCTCATCTTTCTCGGTTTATCTACCTTCCATCTTTGAGGTTGCTGACCTTTGAATGGGCTTTTTTTTTCCCATTTATTGTATTTGATGGCCCTGAGAATTTGATTGTGGTAAAACATGGATCCTGCCAACTGGTTTTGTTTCTGGAAGATTTTAGGGGGGCCATCCCTCAACTCCCAAATTTTGGACTTGGTGCTCTCTGGGAGAATTGTACTGGACACCAGCTTTGTTTTCTGGCTCCTGGAGGTTTGGAATCAGATGGAGGAAGGCATGCATGCAGG
>NW_022326856.1:0-12459 GCF_002776525.5 Piliocolobus tephrosceles | reverse complement strand
CTTGCACCTGTCCTAGATTGAGGACATATTTTTGTAATTGATGAGTCCTTTCCTCTGTTAGGAGATCTGTGGTTAGGAAAGGCCTTCCGTATGTTAACTCAACAGGACTTCATTGTAAGTTTGACTTTGGAGCAGTTCAAGCCCGCAGGAAGCTATGTGTGTTAGCTAGAGTCTTCTTTAGAGTAGGATTAGCCCTTTCACCTTTCCAGAGGACCGCGGTCTCCACGCAGAGTAAAGGTCATATTGGATTCTTCAAGCTGAGGATAGGTGTTGGGATACGCCTGCCGTGAAAGATGGGCCCTTGTCGCTTTGCAGGCTTTTAGATGACCCAAACTGAGGAGTTATTTCTTCTGGTAAACATTGTTCAGATGGGGTGGGGAATGCCTCGATCTAACCAGTGAAGGTGTCAGTGAGCGTTAGCAAATATTTGAATCTCCTGCAGAAAGGCAACTGAGTAAATTAGAGTTGCCAGTTCTCACCTGAGTAGGTTCCTCAATGTTGGACAGGTTTAACTGGAGAAGGAGAAAATTGCTGACTGTTTGGGTCATGTCAGGCACAGAGCATGCAGGTGTCAGCTGATTGATTCTGTGTGGATTGTTTTCCTTGGAGTGGGGGTCTTGTCTTGGTGTCCCTTCATGGTGTTGCTGAAAGATGTTGCTGGAAAAGAGGGTCCTGATACAGACCACAAAGTAGGATTCTTAGATTTTGTGCAGGAAAAAATACAGACCACAAAGTAGGATTCTTAGATTTTGTGCAGGAAAAAATTTGAGGTGAGTCAGCACGGTGAAAGAAGCAAGTTTATTAGAAATGACTCCGTGACAGAGTTGGACATCCTCAGAAAACAAGAGCAGGAATGTACTGTCCTTTGTTAGTGTCTCTACTTGTAAGTAACTATAAACAGAAAGAGCTATAATTAAACTTGGAAGGTGCAGATGTACTCACTAAAGTCAGAGGTTATTTGTTTTAACAATGACCGTTAACCCGTTGACCTAAGCTAGCTCATTAATATTATCCTTACAAAAAAATGCTGCACTCCTAGGTCATTTATACACTTTTCAGACTTGGTGGAAGATGTCTTGTATGGCCACAAATATTCTGCAATTGTAATTTGTGGCCACCTAAAAAATGTGGCTATTTGCAGACCATAAGTATTAACCTTCTAGATGCCTTGTGAGTACCTATGTATTTATTTATTATTATTTTGAGACAGAGTCTTGCTCTGTTGCCCAGGTTGGAGTGCAGTGCACCACCTTGGCTCACTGAAACCTCTGCCTCCTGGGTTCAAGCAATTCCCCTGCCTCAGCTTCCCAGGTAGCTTCGATTACAGGCATGAATCACCACACCCAGCTAATTTTTGTGTCTTTAGTAGAGATGGGGTTTCACTCTGTTTGCCGGGCTGGTCTCAAACCCCTGACAACAAGCGATCTGCCCACCTTGGCCTCCCAAATTGCTGGGATTACAGGCATGAGCCACCGCTCCCAGCCACAATGAGGTTTTTAAATAATTCAAACTGATTTCCTGCTGTTGAGCAGGGAGCTGAGCAAATTCAACAGATCATGGGCCTAAAGTAGAAGAAGACTGAGGAGAAACTCTAGAACACATGTGATTAAATTAACTACAATTGAAACCAAATCAAATTTAATGAGGCTGTAACTCTTCGTTTCAAGATGTTTCCCCCCATTTTGAAATGTGGTGTTATTCAGTGGAAAAGAAAAATAGTGTTTATCTCCAGAGTAAAGAACAGGGTTCCCTGCAGGGATTGATTGAGAGCTATGGCTCAGGATTGAAAACCCTTTTTTCCGCTTATAAACTAAAAATTATTTTCTAAGCTCCTATTGACTAAATGGACCCCTCTTCTTGGAAGGACATTCCAAAGTTAACCTGAAAAGCTGGTTCAAGCCATGGGTCACACATGCCTCATTATACTCTCCTACCTTTGGCTTTAATTTTAATTTCAGTTTTTAATTTATTTTTGTGGGTACACAGGTGGTGTATATATTTATGGGGGTACATGACATACTTTGATACAGGCATGCAGTGAGTAATACATAATAAAAATGGGGTATCCATCCCCTCAAGCATTGATAGCTTGTGTTATAAACAATCCAATTATACTGTTTTAGGTTTTCAAAATGTAAGTTAAATTATTTTTTACTATAATCACCCTGTTGTGCTATCAAATACTGTCTTATTCATTCTTTCTAACAATTTTATTTTATCCATTTAGCATCCCCACTAACCCCCTGTTCCCCCACTGCCCTTCCCAGCCTCTGGTAACCATCCTTATACTCTCTATCTCTATGACACCAATTGTTTTGAATTTTAGCACCCACAAATAAGTGAGAACATGTGACATTTGTCTTTCTGTGCCTGACTTATTTCACTTAACGTAAAGACTTTCAGTTCCATTTATATTATTGCAAATGGCAGACTCTCATTCTTTCTTATAGCTGAATCATACCCCATTGTGTACATGTACCACATTTTCTCTATCCAGTCATCTGTTGATGGACATTTAGGTTCCTTCCAAATGTTGGCTATTATAAACCCTGCTGTAGCAAACATGAGAGTGCCAATATGTCTTTGATTTACAATATGTCTTTGAATTTATTTCTCTTAGGCATATACTGAACAGTGGGATTGCTGGACCATATAGTGGCTCTATTTTTAGTTAAATCAGGAGCATCCAAACTGTCCTTAATTGTGCTCCCAACAACAGTATACAAGGGTTCCCTTCACTCCACATATTCACCAGCATTTGTTTTTGACTGACTTCTGGATAAAAACCATCTTAACTGGGGTGAAATGATATCTCATTTTGGGTTTGATTTGCATTTCTATGATGATCAGTGATGTGGAGCACCTTTTCATTTGCCTGTTTGACGTTTGTATGTCTTCTTTTCATAAATGTCTATTTAAATTTTTTGTCCACTCTTCAATTGGATTATTACAGTTTTTCTACAGAATTTTTTGAACTCAATATATTGTAGTGTATTAGTCTGTTTCTGCAGTGCTATAAAAAAATACCCGAGACTGGGTTATCTATTTACTGAGATGAAGTCTTGATCTGTTGCCCATGCTGAAGTGCAGTGGTGCAATCTTGGCTCACTACAACCTCCGCCTCCTGGTTCAAGCAATTCTCTGCCTCAGCCTCCTGAGTAGCTGAGATTACAGGCACCTGCCACCAAGCCCAGCTAATTTTTGTATTTTTAGTAGAGATGGGGTTTGCCATCTAGGTCAGGCTGGTCTTGAACTGCTGACCTTGTGATCCACCCGCCTTGGCCTCCCAAAGTGGTGAGATTACAGGCATGAGTCACCTCACCTGGCAAGACTGGGTAATTTATAAAGGAAATGGGTTTAATTGACTCACAGTTCCACATGGCTGGGGAGGCCTCAGGAAACTTACAATCATGGCAGATGGGGAAGCAGGCACCTCTTCCATGACGGCAGGTGAGAGAGCATGTATATGAAGCAAAGGGAGAACAGCCCCTTATAAAACCATCTGATTTCATGAGAACTCACTCATTATCAGAATAACAGCATGGGGGAAACCACCCCTCCATGATCCAGTCACCTTCTACCAGGTCTCTCCCTCAAAACCTGGGGATTACAATTGAATATGAGATTTGGGTGGGGACACAAAGCCTAACCATATCATGTAGCTATTAATTGCTTTTCAGATGGATAATTTACAAATATTTTCTCCTATTCTGTGGGTTTTCTCTTCACTTTGTTTATTGTTTCCTTCACTTTAAGGCTTTCTGACTTGCTGTAATCCCATTTGTCCATGTTTTTTTTGGTTGTCTGTGCTTATGGGGCATTATTTAAGAAATTCTTGCCCAAACCCATGCCCTAAAGAGTTTCCCCAATGTTTTCTTGTAAAAGTTTGATAATTTGAGGTGTTAGGTTTAAGTCTTTAATTTATTTTAATTTGATTTTTGTATGTGGCAAGAAATAGGGTTCTAGTTTTATTCTTCTGCCTATGGCTTGCCAGTTTTCCCAGCCCTATTTATTACAAAAACTGTCTTATTTTTTATTGTATGTTCTTGGCACTTTTGTTGAAAATAAGTTTAGTTTAGCTGTATGAGTTTGTTTCTAAGGTCTCTGTTTTGTTCCATTTGTCATTATGTCTGTTTTTATGCTAGTGTCATGCTGTTTTAATTAGTATAACTTAGTAGTATAATTTAAAACCAGGTAATGGAATTCCTTCAGTTTTGTTTTATATACTCAGCATAGCTTTGACTATTAGGGTGTTTTGTTCCATATAATTTTTTTTTTTCTTTTTCTGTGAGGAATGTCTTTTTTTTTTTTTTTTTTTTTTTTGATGGAGTCTCACTCTGTCACCTAGACTGGAGTGCAGTGATGCAATCTTGGCTCACTGTAACATCCACCTCCTGGGTTCAAGCAATTCTCTGCCTCAGCCTCCTGAGTAGCTGGGATTACAGGCACCCGCCACCAAGCCTGGCTAATTTTTTTGTATTTTTAGTAGAGATGGGGTTTCACCAAGTTGGCCAGGCTGGTCTTGAACTCCTGACCTCATGATCCACCAACCTCGGCCTCCTGAAGTGTTGGGATTACAGGCATGAGCCACCACCCCTGGCCTGTTATTTTGATAGAGGTGGCATGAAATGTATAGATTGCTTTGGATTGTATGGACATTTAAAAAAATACTGATTCTTCCAATCTGTGAACATAAAAACATCTTTCCAATTTTTGGGTCCTCTTTCATTTCTTTTATCAGTGTTTTACAGTTTTAATTGTTGAGAACTTTTATTTCTTTGGCAAATTCCCACACATTTTGTTTTATTTGTGGCTATTGCAAATAGTATTACATTTTTTAATTCTTTTTCAATTTGTTGACTGTTGGCATATAGAAATCCTACTGGGATATATATGTTGATTTTGTATTCTGCAAATTTACTCAAGTTATTACTTCTGATAGTTTTTTGGTGGATGTATTAGGCCATCTTCACATTGCTATAA
Source organism: Piliocolobus tephrosceles (assembly GCF_002776525.5). Taxonomy (NCBI): domain Eukaryota; kingdom Metazoa; phylum Chordata; class Mammalia; order Primates; family Cercopithecidae; genus Piliocolobus; species Piliocolobus tephrosceles. Next base: position 7,476 of record NW_022326856.1, on the reverse strand, counting down.
AAATAATCGGTGACTGGTTAATTTATAAAGGAAATAGGTTTAACTGGCTCATGGTTCTACAGGTTGTACAGAAAGCATAGCACTGGCTTCTGCTTCCAGTGAAGCCTCCGACAACTGACAATCAAGGTGAAAAATAAATCCGGCGCTTACACATCCCATGGTAAGTGCAAGGGCGGGGGGAAGTGCTACACACTTGTAGATAACCAGCTCTCATGAAAATTTACTGTTGTGAGAATGGCACCAAAGGAAATGATGCCAAACTGTTCATGGAAATCCTGCCCTCATGATTCAATCACCTCCCCACTAGGCCCAGTTCCAACATTAAAGATTACATTTCAATATAAGATTTTGGTGGGAACACAAACCCAAACCATATCATTTTGCCCCTGGCCATTCCAAATCTCATATCCTTCTCATATTTCAAAACACAATCATGACTTCCCAATAATCCCCAAAGTCTTAACTCATTTCAGCCTTAACTCAGAAGTCAAAAGTCTCATCTAAGACAAAGCTAGTTTCTTCCTCCTATAAGCCTGTAAAATAAAAGACAAGTTAGGTACTTCCAAGATACAAATGGGGCAGAGGCATTGGGTAAATACTCCTATTCTAAAAGGAAGAAATCAGCCAAAAGAAAGGGGCCACAGGACCCATGAAAGTCTGAAACCCAGAAGGGCAGTTATTGAATTGTAAGGCTCCAAAATAATTATTTTTGACTCTGTGTCCCATTTCCAGGGCACACTGATGCCTTGGGAAGTTCAACTTTGTGACTTTGCATGGTTCAGCGCCCACAGCTGCTCTCATGGGCTGGCATTGTGTGCCTCTGGCTGGTATTGTGTGCCTCTGGCTTTTCCAGGTGCAAGGTGCAAGCTGTAGCTAGATCTACCATTCTGGGCTCTGGAGGACAGTGATCCTCTCCTCACAGATCTGCTAGGCCATACCCCAGTGGGGAGCCTGCATGGGGACTGTCACCCCACATTTCTTTTCTCCATTGTTTTAGTAGAGGTTCTGCATGAGGGCTCCACCCCTGCAGCATGCTTCTGCCTGCACACCATGGCTTTTTCATACATCCTTTGAAATAAAGGTGGAGGCTCCCAACTCTCAACTCTTGCATTTTGTACTCTCCCAGGCCTAACACCACATGGAAGCTACCAAGGCTTATGGCTTGCACCCTCTGAAGCAGTGACTGGAGTTGTCGTGGGTCAATTTGACCTACACCTGAAGCTGAAGCAGTGGCCAGGATGCAAGGAGCCATGTTCCAAGGCTACCTAAGACAGCAGGTCCTGGGCCTGATCCCAGAAACTATTCTCTTCTTTTAGGCCTCAGGGCCTGAGATGGGGGGCCTGCCTTTTAGATTTCTAAAATGCCTTCAATTCCTCTTTCCCATTGTCTTGGCTAACAACACTTGCTCTTTTTTAGGTTATACAAATATCTCTAACAAGTGGTTGCTCCACAGCCTGCTTGAGTTCCTCTTTTATAAAAGCTTTTTATTTTTCAGCCACATGACTAGGCTGCAGAGTTTTCAAGCTTTTACACTATGCTTCCCTTGTAAGTATAAGTTACAACTTTTTTTTTTTTTTTTTTTTTTTTGCTAGAACATGTGAGCATAGGTTGTTAGAAGCAGCCAGGCCACATCTCAAATGCTTTGCTGCTTAGACATTTCTCCATCAGAAATCCTAAATCATCAATTTCAAATTCAAACTTTTATATATCCCTAGGACATGACAGAAATTCAGCCAACCACTTTGCTAAGACAACATGTATGACATTTGCTTCAGTCCTAATAAGTTTCTAATTTTCATCTGAGACCTCCTCAGCTCAGCCTTCTCTGTCCAGATCACTATCAGCATTTTGGTCACAGCCATTCAACCAGTCTCTAAGAAAATCTCAACTTTCCCTCATTTTTCTGTCTTCTTCTGAGTCCTATAAACTCTTTCAACCTCTGCCTCTTTACCCAATTACAAAGCTGATGCCACATTTTCAGGTATTCTTATAAAAATTTTCCACTCCTTGGTGCCAATTTTCTGTATTAAGCTATTTTTGCATCACTATAAATAATTGAGACTGGGTAATTTATTTTTTAAAAAGGAGGTTTAAGTGGCTCCTGATTCTACAGGCTGTAGAGAAGGCATAGCACTGGCATGCACTTCTGGGGAGGCCTCTGGAAGTTCACAGTCATGGCAGAAGTTGAAGCAGAATCTTGCACATCACAGGGCAAAAAGCAGGAGCGAAAAACGGAGGGACGAGTTGTTACACACTTTTAAATGACCAGATCTTATGGGAACTCACTCACTGTCATGAGGATAGTAACAAATGGGATGGTGCTAAGCCATTTGTGAGCAATCCACCCCGATAGTTAAATCACCTTTCACCAGGCCCACCTCCAACACTGAGAATTACATTTAAATATGAGATTTGGGAGGGGACACACATTCAAACCCTGTCAGAGGAGTCTTTATGCTTTTTCAAATGTAAGATTATATATTGGCAAAAAAAGATAATGTTACTTCTTTTCCAATTGGGATGCCTTTTATTGCTTTCTTTTGTCTGATTGCTCCAGATAGGACTTTCAGAATTATTTTGAATAACAGTGGTAAAAGTGGACGTTCTTGTCATCTTCCAGATTTTAGAGGAAAGGCTTTTAGTTTTTCCCCACTTAGTCTGATACTAGCTGTGGGTCTGTCATATATGACTTTTATTATGTTGAGGTATGTTCATTCCATACCCAGTTTTCAAAGGGTTTTTTTATTATTAAACATATTAAATTTTATCAAATAATTTTTTAGCATAAGTGAAATGATTATATGGATTTTATCTTTTTTTTTCTTTTTTTTTTTGGAGATGAAGTGTCCCTCTGTCACCCAGGCTGGAGTGCAATGGCATGATCTCAACTCACTGGAACCTCTGCCTCCCGGGTTCAAGGGATTCTCCTGCTTCAGCCTCCCGAGTAGCTGGGATTACAGGCGCCCACCACCATGCCTGGTTAATTTTTGTATTTTTAGTAGAGACAGGGTTTCACCGAGTTGGCCAGACTGGTTTTGAACTCCTGACCTCAGGTGATATGCCCACCTCGGCTTCCCAAAGTGCTGGGATTACAGGCATGAGCCACTGTGCCCGGCACCTTCATTCTGTTTATGTGACGTGTCACATTGATTAATTTGTATGTTGAACCATCCTTGCATCCCTGGGATAAATCCCACTTGGTCATTATGAATTACCTATTTATGTATTGTTTAATTAAGTTTGCTAGGTTTTTTGCAAATTTTTGCACCAATATTCTCAGATATGGGCCTGTAGTTTGCTTTTTAAATGTGTCTTTGTCTGGTTTTGATATCAGGGTAATACTAGCCTCAAAGAATGAGTTTGGAAATGTTCTTTCCTTCTCTATTTTTCAGTCTGGTTCTACAGACTTTTTAATTAAGGCTTTAATTTTGTTAATTGTTATTCAGCTGTTCAGGTTTTAGATTTTTTTCTAGTTCAATCTTGGTAAGTTGTGTGTGTCTAGGAATTAATTTCCTCTAGGTTTTCTAATTTGTTGGCATACAATTGCTGATAGTAGCCACTAATGATCCTTTGATTTTTTGAAGCGTTACTTGTAATGTCTCCTTTTTCACCTCTGATTTTACTAATTTGTATCTTCTCTGTTTTTCAATTAGCCTGTTTAAATATTTGTCAATTGTTTTACTTTTCAAAAAAATCAACTTTTTGTTTCATTAATCTTTTGCGTTGTTGTCTTCATTTTAACTTTATTTACTTCCGCTCTAATCTTCATTATTTCTTTTCTTCTAATTCTGGGTTTCGTTTGGCCTTTTTACTCTAATTAATCAAGATGTATTAGGTTATTTATTTGAAGCTTTTCTGTTTTTTATGTAGGCACTTACAGTTATAAATTCTCCTTTTATAATAGTACCTCTTTTACTATATCCCATAGGTTTTGCTATGCTATGTTTCCATTGTCATTTGTTTCAAGAAATTTTTCTATTCTTAACTTTTTTATCAACCTACTAATCATTCAGGAGCATATTGTTTAATGTCCATGTGTTTGTATAGTTTCTGAAATTCCTTTTTAAATTGATTTCTAGTTTTATTCCCTGTAGTCAGAGAAAATGCTTGATATTACTTCAATTTTTTGGAATGTTTTTAGACTTGTTACTTAACATTTGGTCTATCCTTGAGAATAAACTGTGTGCTGAGGAGAAGAATGTGTATTCTGCAGCTGTTGTGTGAAATTTTCTGTAAATATCTATTAGGTTCATTTGTTCTATAGTACAGATTAAGTCTGATGTTTCTTTGTTGATTTTCTGTCTGGAAGGTCTATCCAATGACTAATGTAGGGTGTTGAAGTGTCCAGTCATTATTGTATTGAGGTCTCTTTCTTTAGCTCTTATAATATTTGCTTCATTTATCTAGGTGCTTTAGTATTGGGTGCATATATATTTTTAATTATTATATCCTCTTGATGAATGGATCTCTTTCTTATTATATAATGACCTTTTTAATCTCTTCCGACAGTTTTTTGTTGAAATCTATTTTTGTCTGGTATAAGCATAGCTATTTCTGCTCTTTTTTGGTTTCTATTGGAATGGAATAACTTTTTCCATCCTTTTATTTTCAGTCTAAATGTATCTTTATAGGTAAAGTATTTTTTTGTAGGTCACAGATTATTGTCCTGCTTCTCCATCCATTCATCCACTGTTTTTCTTTTGACTGGAGTATTTAGTTCATTTACATGCGAAGTTATTATTGATAAGCTCTTACTCCTGCCATTTTGTTATTTGTTTTCTGATTGATTTTTGTCCTCTCTTCCTTCTTTCCTTTCTTCCTATCTTCCTTTTAGTGAAGGTGATTTCTCTTGTATTATAATCTAATTTCTTGCTTTTTACGTTTTGTACATCTGTGGTACACTTTTTGATTTGAAATTACCATGAGGCTTGAAAATAATTTAATACATGATTTTAGACTGTGAACAATTTAAAACTGATTGCATAAACAAAGAAACAAGCAAAACAACTAATAAAAACTCTATACTTTATAGCCATTCTTTTAAACTTTTTGTTATTTCTCTTCATTCTCTATTTTACTGTCTATGTCTTGGAAATATGTTGTAGTTATTATTTTTTATTGGTTTATTGTTTACTCTTTCTATTTGAGATTTTTGCACCCCATAATTACCATGTTATAATATTCTGTGTTTTTCCATGTGCTATTGCTAGTGAGTTCTGTACCTTCAAACGATTTCTTATTGCTCACTTTTTTTCTTTTAGGTTAAGAAATCCCTTTAGCATTTCTTGTAGGACAGGTCTGGTGTTAATGAAATCTCTCAGTTTTTATTTGTCGGGAAAAGTTCTTATTTCTCCGTCAAGTTTAAAGGACGTTTTTGCCAGATACATTATTCTAAAGTAAAAGTCTTTTTTTTTTTTTCCTTCAGCTTTTTTAGGATGTCATGCCACTCTCTCAGCCTGTAAATTTTCCCCTGAAAAGTCTGCTGTCAGATGTATTGGAGTTCCATCAAATGTTATTTGCGTCTCTTCTCTCGCTGCTTTTAGAATCATTTCTTTATCCTTAACCTTTGGGAGTTCAGTTAAGTGCCCTGAGGGGGTCTTCTTTGGGTTAAATCTGCTTGATGTTCTGTAACTTTCTTTTACTTGAATGTTGATATCAAATGTTGAGGAATTGTTTAATATTATTTAATATTATTTATTTAAATAAATGTTCAACTCTTATCTCTTTTTCTATCTCCTCCTTAAGGCCAATAACTCTTAGATTTTCTATTTTAAGGCTATTTTTTAGAGTTCGTAGGCATGCTTTTTTATTCTTTTTTGTCTCCTCTGACTTTGTATTTTTAAATAGTCTGGCTTCAAGTTCACTAAATCTATCTTCTCCTTGATCAATTATTTTAAGTAATTCTGATCCATTCTTCACTATGACAATAGCATTTTAACTTCAGAATTTTGGCTTTTTTAAAAATTTATTTCAATCTCATTGTTAAATTCATCTGATAGAATTTTGAATTTCTTCTGTGTTATATTGCATTTCTTTGAATTACCTCAACCAGCTATTTTGGATTTCCTGTATGAAAGGTCACATATCTCTGTTTTTCCAGGATTGGTCCCTGGTGCCTTATTCAGCTTGTTTGGTGAGGTCATGTTTTCCTGGATGGTCTTGATGTTTGTAGATGTTCGTCTATATCTGGGCACAGTCTTTATTGTGGTCTTCACAGTCTGGGCTTGTTTGTGCCCATTATTTTTGGGACACTTTCCAGGTATTCAAAGAGACTTGGGTCCCAAGCCTGATAACACAGTACCTTATGCAAACACGTAGGGGTACTGCCTTGGTGGCCTTGGATTAGCATCAAGAAAAATTCTCTTGGCCGGGTGTGGTGGCTCATGCCTGTAATCCCAGCACTTTGGGAGGTCAAAGCAGACATATCACCTGAGGTTGGGAGTTCAAGACCAGCCTGACCAACATAGAGAAACCCTGTCTCTACTAAAAATACAAAATTCGTTGGGCGTGGTGGCACATGCCTGTAATCCCAGCTACTAGGGAGGCTGAGGCAGGAGAATTGCTTGAACCTGGGAGACGGAGGTTGTGGTGAGCTGAGATCACGCCATTGCACTCTAGCCTGGGCAACAAGAGTGAAACTCCGTCTCAAAACAAAGAAAAGAAAAAAGAAAACAAGAAAAAATCTCTTGATTTATCAAGTAGAGACTCTTGTTCTCTTCCTTTACTTTCTCTCAAACCAGCAGAGTCTCTCTTTCTGTGCAGAGGCATGGGGAGCTGGGGTTGGGGTAACACAAGCACCCCTGTGGCCACCACCGCTGAGACTGCTGGCTCACACCTGACGTATGCACAGAACTTGGTCTCACCCAAGGCCCACTGTAACCACTACCTGGCTACCATATCAGTTTACTCAAAGCCCTGGGACTCTGTGATTAGTAGATGGCAAAGCCAGCCAGGTTTGTGTCTCTGCCTATAGGGGGCGGCAAGTTCCCCTAGCCATGAGCGGGTCCACAGATGCTATCTGGGAGCCAGAGATTAAAGCACAGAATCTTCACAGTTTACCTGCTCTTCTATTTTACTGTAGCTAACCTGGCACTTAGGACATAAGACAAAGTATTTTCTACTCTTCCTTCCCCTGTCTGCAGGCAGAGGTGCCTCGTCTGTGACTGCCAACACCACCGGCCCATGGGGGGTTCTGCCAAATCATCATCGATTTCTCACTTAAAGCCCAAGGACTCTTGAGTTAGCTTGGGATAAATTCTGCAATGCCTGGGACTCGACCTTTGGCCCAGGGCAAGTGCAGAAATGCTGACCAAGCCCCTAGGCCTGGACTCAGGGACTCTAAGAGTCTGCTTGGTGCTCTCCGTCACTGTGGCTGAGCTGGTATATCAGGTGCATCACAGAGTTCCCTTTACTTTCCCCGCTACTTCTCTCAAACAGAAGTCTTTCACTGTAGCGACCACAGCTGGAAATGTGCTG